>NC_034599.1:97559306-97563317 GCF_900095145.1 Mus pahari
ACTGAGAATAACTGTTTTTTGGTTTTTTGGTGTTTTGAGACAGGGTTTCTCTGTATAGCCCTGGCTGTCCTGGAACTCACTTTGTAGACCAGGCTGGCCTCGAGCTCAGAAATCCGCCTGCCTGTCTCTGCCTCCCAAGTGCTGGGATTACAGGTATGTGCCCCCACCTCCCGGCTCTAATACAATTTCTGTTTGACTTAAATAGACGGCTTATATTTGACGTCTATCATAGTCTTTATTAATCTTAGAACTTTTACCATCAAGCTATAAGGAGAGACCAGTTAAAAATTACACATGTAGAGGGCCGGAGCCATGACTCTGTGCTGAGTGTTTGTTTGCTGTTCTTTCAGAAGATGTCATTTGCAGTATCCATGGTCCATGATCACTTACTCCTAACTCCAGCTCCGGAGGATCTGATGCCCTCATCTGGTCTCCTCAGGTACTCCCACATACATGGCACAGACAGACAGACAGACAGACAGACAGACACACACACACACACACACACACACCTTATAAATGAACAAATTTAAAAATAAGTAAAATAATCACTGGACTAGAGAGATGGATCAGTGGTAGGTACTTGCTCTTACAAAAGACCCAAGTTCAATTCCCACCTTTGGGGAATCCCACAACACATGACTGGCCTTCAAGGTGCTTTACCCTTCATGCACAAGCCTATACATATACAGAAATACACAATTTGAAAATTTTTAAAAATTTAAAATGATTGTACATGTAGAGTCTCACAAATCCTAAATACCATGAACTTGAGTCTGAAAGAACATCAAATAAGAAAAAACCCATATGTAGTTTAGACCCTTCTGTGGAGATGTTGGGGAGAATCAGGGCTAATGGGGTGTACTAATATGAGGGAGAATTTTCCAGAAAGCAGCTGTGACTTCAAAGGATGATTGACTGATTAGAACTTCCCTGATGTGTAGAAGTTGGAATGTTGCAGATCCAAAGCAGGATTGTCTTGGACTAATGTTAGCCCCTTTGGCAATTGTTTAGTGCCCACCTCTGTATGTAAGGTAACATTCTTTGACTGCCGGGTAAGTCCTTTGGACCGTGTGAATGGACCCTCACATCCACTAAAGTGCTCAGATAGCTCCTGACGCCTGGAGCGGAGGCTTCCCGCCTGCACTCTGACGCTTACTTCATCTTCCCGCCAGTGTGTCTGCAAAGTGCCTTGATGCACAGCTTCCTTCACTCTGTCTCTATGAAGCTTCATGAGACAGTTACCACGCTGCAACCTGGAATTTGGGGTGATCTAAAACTATCCCCAGGCCAGGGCCCCTCATTTTTGACTCTAGAATCTCTTACCCATTTCGAGTTGAGAGCTATGATTTTTTTTTGCCTTATAAGTGAGGCTCGTAAAAAATTAGATGCTTTTCTATGAGCCAAGGCTAGCAGTGATTTCCCATGATTAGAATGTAATACAATCTGAATCACCTGTTCTATATGACTATTTATTTCTTCATATGTTGAATGCCAACCTCTGGTCAATGTGGCACTAAAAAGTCCCATCACTGGAACAGGTTAGGGCTTTTTGGAAAGCCTGTGCTCAGATACAAATTTGCATACAGGAGGCTCATTAGCCAGTGCTCTCACAATCAACAAGAAGAGGGGGAAGAAAAACAATCAGGTCTGGGCAGAGGGAGACCGGGACTGAAATACCATATTAATGAAAGTTAAGCTGCTCTGCTGGGTGTTTTAATGACCTTTGAGTGGTTCTGAATCGGGAAGGGAGTCAAGGTTGCCTTTACCTCTGAACTAGCCAGGTTTCTAACCTGGTCCTGAGAGAGAGGATGGCCAAGGTAAGGTGAAGGCGGCTCTTTTGACAAGGCTGGTCTCAGATAGGTTAGGAGTGCAAGGAGGTGAAATGACTTCTTAAGATCTGAAGAGGATGGGCTGAGAAGATGGCTCAGTGAGGAAAGGAGTTTGCTGCCAAGCATGATGACCTGAGTTCAGTTCCCAGAACCCACACAATGTAAGAAGTTGTACTCTGGCCTCCACACAACAAGCTGTGGCATACATGAAAATCAAATGAACAAACACACAAACGCATATATGCCTAGCACCTTATAGACTTCTAGCCAATGAGAGTACTGATTAGCAATACTATGATTATAAAAAGGCAAGCTACTGCATCTGCACCTTGGTTTGATGTGAGCTGTTCCCAGGCAACATTTAATGTAAGGTGGGTTTAATATAGGTGTTCTGCCTTGAATCTAGCTGGGTGTGAGTGTATGTGAATGTGAGTGGGCATATGTGTCTTTGAGTGTGACTACAGGTGTGTGTGTGAGTGATTATAGGTATGTGCCTTTTCTCCTGTCCATGACATAGAATACACTTTTATCATTTAGTGTTCCCAAGTGTCCCCACATATGACATCATCAAAGTAAGGACTATATACCCCAGGGAGCTTATTACATAGGCAAGCACATTCAAAGAAAAGAAACTAGTCAGAATTTTACTGTATTTGTTTAAGTTTAAAGGGGGCCTGCCAGTGGTAATTTGTTTTACAGCAGATCTGTTTTTTAATTTGGTGGGTTTTGGCCACAGGAGGACCAAAGCATCATCCATACATGTTACAGCATGGATGGACCTTAAAACTCTCTGCCAAAGCAGCCACTAAAGACCACACACACGTGCATGATTCTACTTACACTCGATATCTCAAACGGGAAAGTCTTAGGAGATAGCAAGTCGTTTCTTAGTCTTTTCCTGGGGAGGAGAGGGAGGGGTCAGATATTGGGATAAGAGTCAAAGGCCTTATGGCCTCTTGGGCCTTGTGGCAATTCTCTAGTGCTTGAACAACTCTGAATGCCCTAAAACCACTGAGCAGTTCATTTCAAATGGATAAATTGTATGGTATGGATGTTATATGCCAATAAAGGGGCTATGAAAAGGATCCAGGACACAACCAATGGAAAAGGACTTTCAAAAATAATATAATGTGCTGCCAATATTCTACTATTTCATAAAAAAGATAATAGGAGCATGTGCTAATAAAGAAATATATTCTGTAGAGATTTGGCAATGATGGAAATCACGACTGAGTGAGTTGGAAAAACAGTGATCTGTACTGGTATATGACGACCTAGGACATTAAGGTTGTCTATTGCTTTGAAGCAAATAAACACAAACTTAGTAGCTTAAAATGACCTGTAATTATCATCTGACATTTCCCCTGGGCCAAGAGTCCAGGGAAAGTTTAAGAAGGGCTTTGCTTGAGGCTCCTCTCAAGGCTGCAATTCGGCATCAACCAGGCCTGGGGTCACCTCCCAGGTCATGTGGTTGTAGGTGAGATTCCGTTGCTTCCTTGATCTCTGGCTCCGCCCCTTATGGTGGTGTGGTTCTCTGGGTGCACCAGCCCAGAAGGCAGGAGAGGATCATCAGTGGCCATCTTTTCAGTAATTCTTAAACGTGATCCTATGCAAAATTCACCTGGAAAGCTTGCTAAAACAGGTTCATGGTTCTCCC
This sequence comes from Mus pahari, assembly GCF_900095145.1. Taxonomy (NCBI): domain Eukaryota; kingdom Metazoa; phylum Chordata; class Mammalia; order Rodentia; family Muridae; genus Mus; species Mus pahari. The sequence goes on from NC_034599.1 coordinate 97,562,796, forward strand.
AGGAATTCTGAAACAGTAAGTTCAGGTGAGTAATGGCCAGGGCCTAGCCAAGTTCAAGACAGAGTGAATAATGTCAGTACTATCTATCCTGCCTTCGCTTAAATATTTATTTTATGTATGAGTATACTGTTGCTGTCTTCAGACACACCAGAAGAGGGCGTCAGATCCCATTAGAGATGGTTGTGAGCCACCATGTGGTTGCTGGGAATTGAACTCAGGACCTCTGGAAGAACATTCAGTGCTCTTAACCGCTGAGACATCTCTACACTCCTAAAAAGTTTATTCAGAGGACAACTTGCAGAAATAGATCCTCTCCTTCCACCAGGGGGTAACAGGGATTGAACTCCTCAGGTTTTCAGCCTTGGTGGCAGGCATCTTTGCCCACTGATCCATCCCACCAACTGTAAAATGTCCACCCTTATTGTTCCTTCTCCTTCTCCTTCTCCTTCTCCTTCTCCTTCTCCTTCTCCTTCTCCTTCTCCTTCTCCTTCTCCTTCTCCTTCTCCTTCTCCTTCTCCTTCT
>NC_034599.1:97563348-97585640 GCF_900095145.1 Mus pahari
TCCTCCTCCTCATCCTCCTCCTCCTCCTCCTCCTCTTCCTCCTTCTTCTTCTATTTCAGAGTCTGATCATTTTACTTGTCCCTCTTAAAACTTGTTTCTGACTGGACTGAGATGTAGAAGTAGAAGCTCTCAGTGAGGTCAGCCTCCATCTCTTGGGAATCAGCTGTTCCTGGTGTTTTTCTTTAACTTTCTTCATTCTCTTGCCCGTAAGTTTAGCATATTCTATAGCCTCCTTGTTTCTTTTAATGTGCTGTTTCTTCAGAGCAATACGTAGGCGGTTGCGTTGCAGGGCACATGGAGAAACAAGACGCTGACTCATGTGTGCTTTGGCTCTGGGCTTCTTTCCCTCTTGGTTTAGGGACTTTCTGACAGCACAGTGGTAGACATCTTCTTTAGAGAGACTGCAGAACTTTCCGGCTTAGGTAGCTCTTTTGGGCCCTCAAACTGTTGAGTCACAGTAGCATCTGTCAGTCTGGGAATATCCACTTGTCTTTACGATAACCAACTTGAGAATACTCAGATTGGCATTCACAATGCATCCACAAAGAGACTTGTACTTCCTCCCATCTCTTGGCCCACAACGAGAGTGCCCCTTAACAGTAAGTGGCCTCTGCCATTCATCAAAGACACCTTGTTTCGTGGCTGAAGCCTAGCTTGTCATTCCCACCACCGATTCTGACCACATATCCCTTCCACTCTTCACCCAGAGCATCAGCAACTACTGTGGTCGTGTGCCCCTCAAAGAAAATATGACATCTGAGTTCATCAACCACTTCAGGGAGCCTCTGATAGCCGGTGGCTGGGAGGAGACATTTAGCTTCATATTGACAGGGCTGACTACCACAAGAAAGAGGACCTGTCAAGTTTAAAAAATATATATATTTTGTTCAAACAGTCATGTTGCTATTAGAGGGTTTTTGTTTGATTGCTTGTTTTACATCCCTTGAATGTGGTGTCCAAAGTGGATGGCTCACTGACCTTCCTCTGGTTTCCAGCTGTGGCTCTAATGTTTGGGAGACTGGCCATTAACTGCTTCTGTTTCTCTTACAAGGAAAAGCAGGCTTGGGTGAGGAGAAGCAGATGACGGATAATTGTTCTGAGGCTTCTGAATGGAGAGGAGCCTTCTGCTTTGATCTCTGAACCTGAACAAGCTGACTTCAAGCCCTCCCCCCTGGACTTTGCCTACAGACAGCTGTGCTCATAAATTTTCCTGTTCATAATAAAAGGGTTCAAGTACATTCTAAGCCTTATCATTATACCCCCAGATATATGTAGCTACCTGCCCCACCCCCAAATAAAAGAAGCTTCTCTTTCCAGCAAATGGAGCCCCTCACAGGAAACTACAACTGGACACAATGCGAAGATCAATGGATCATGGGAGTCCAGACCCAACTTGTACATCTACATCACAGCTCCTGCCTTTACGGTTCAGGGAACATTGACAAAGAGGACTGGAAAAGCAAAGATCTGATCTGAAAAGTCTCTCCTAGAAATGGCTGTATACGGTACAATGACATCTTCAATAGACAAGCTAACAGGGAAGGGGAAAGCTCTCACTACGTCCCTCCCTAGACAAAGAACTACGGGCAACTAATGACCACTGAGAGGAGAAGCAGCCTTTCCCAGGAATGAGCTGCTAGTTGGCTATCCAATACGGAGTGGTCCTCCACAGACACACAAACTGCAAAAGTGGACTCAGCAGGTTGTGTTGATATATTTGTAGATATTTATATGTATATGTAAAAACAACACTAATAAAAGAATAAGAGGCTATCAATCTGAGGGCAGAGGGGCATGAAAAGAGTTGGGGTTGGGGAGTCCGGAGGAGATGAAGGGAGGAGAGAGAAGGAGGAAAGTGATGTAATTCTATTTAATTAAAGTGTATGAGAAGAGCTCTTAGTAACCTGAGGGATCAGAGCTCACAGTGACATCATGGTGGAGTTCTGGAGACATGAATGGAATGCCACAGCTCTGACGACGTCACGCAGGAACAAACATTATTCATTCATTACTGGGTGGAAAAGGAAAGCCCTTACATTGTGTGGCAGTTCATGCAAAGATCTGATGCTTGATTGGGACCATGGGGCAAATAATGTCCTCTCATTACTTCAACCTATAACAAAGTCTTACTGACTTCAACAAAATCAGAAAACTTAAAGTGTCTAGCAATTAAAAAAAACAAATTGCAATAAGCACAGGCTGGCTTTGAAATCACTCTGTAGCAAGAAGTAACTTTGAACTTCTGATCCCCCTGCTTCTGATGTCCCCAAATGTGATTATAGGAGTGCGCCTCCACACCCAGTTCACACTGTGTTGAGAACTGAGCCCAGGGCTTCATATACGCCAGGCAAGTGCTCTACCAAACGAGCTACATGCCTGCCCCTAAAATATCAGCGTTTACTACCGGCTCTTCTCATTCGGTTAGTGGATACCCGTGGGCATCAGAGTTTAGATAGGTTTTCTAGAACCCTTCTGTTATAGAAGCTTCTGAAGCCATCTCTATTAGACAGTTCAGTTGGTCCTCCATCCTCTTGGCTCGGTGGGATACGAGAGCAATGGGGACTCGGCCCAGGTTAACCAGTTCCAGAGCAAAGCTTCCCTTCCGAAACAGCTGAGGTTGAAACGTGGGATGGCATGAGAAGCAAATCTAATTTGATAATCTTAAATGAATGTTGTGGCATAAATAAAAAGTGTCCCTGCTAGGCTCCTGTGTTTGAAGATTTGACTCCTAACTAGTGATGCTTTTGTGGAAGGCTGTAAAAGCTTTTAGACAGTAGAGCTGGCTAGGGAAAATGGCTCACTGGAGGCGGCAGTCCATAAGGATTTTATAGCCTGGCCCCCACCTCCTGAGTTCTTTCTGTTTTGTGAATGAGGAGGTAATGGGACCTGCTGCTTCTCAGCCTTCCCTGTCTTGGACTGTACTCTACAACTGTGAGTCAACGAAACATTCCTTAAGCTGCTTCTTGTCAGGTATTTGTCACAGGGATGACAAAAGCAGCTGGAGGGGTATTAGAAAAGAGATGGAGAGGGAGAGAGGGAGGGAGGTGAGAGGCGAGGGAGGGCACGGGTGATCTAGAAGGAGGTGGGGAGAGGAATGGGGGTAGATATAATCAAAACACATTGTTTATGTGGATGAAGTTCTCAAAGAATAAAGAATTAAGGAAAATAGAAAACAAGGCTAGAGAGAAATTTCAGGCGTCAAGAGCACTTGCTGCTCTTACAGAAGACGCAGGTTCAGGTTCCAGTACCAGCACGTGGCTCACATCATCCCTAACTCTGGTTCCAGCGAATCCAACACCCTTTTCTGCCCTTGACAGTCGTTAAGCATGAATGTGGTGCACACACATACAAAAGCAAGGACAATTCTCACACACACCAAATAAAATAAAAATGTAAAGGCACTAGCTACTTTTTAGGAGTTCTGAGAGAATTGGTGAGGGCTGGGCACCCAGACTTGTAAACATTCCCCGGATTCTAATGTGCCTCAAGTTCTGAGAACCACTGGCTTACTGTGTGGTTCTCTCAGTTAAAGACTTTCTTGGAGAGGGGTTGATTGATTTAATAGCTGCATGAATCCTGCAAGACAGGCACTGCAGACACTCTATCTGGGATGTTTCCACTTAGGGTGTTTTGATTTATAACCATGTGCCTTAGGGCTCTGAATTTTGATCTTTGCCTAGTTTGGTGCTGTATGGCACTAATGGGGCAGTGAGCAGCAACTCGGCCAGGCAGCAGGAGTTACAAGCACCAGGTTTGGTAGAAGTCTCTCTGTTTTTAACCCTCATGTTAGCGAAGAGGAAATCTTGAGAAGATTAGGTTTCTTGTTCAAATCACACAGATAATAAGTGAGAGGTAAGATTCCAGCCCCGAAGCTTGCTGCAGACTCTGTTGTTCTTAAGGCTTTGGGGAGAAGAGCAACAGTACATTATCAGTGTCCAAGGTGCTGCTGGGAACCAGAATGGCACATGAGTCTGGAGTCAGGAGAGAAGTAATTGGCACTAAGTATGTACATCTATTATACTGGACATGTGGCTAGTATATAAAGGCTCAGGGCAGGATGAAGTCATCTATAGAGTGTGGCAATGGAGAAAATGGAGAGGAAAGTGATTGGCAGGTGCCTGGGGCTTAGCGTGGGAACCACACTTCTTAGCTGTGGATGAGCAAGAGAGATATTAGGGTAAGGGAATGTTCAAAAACTGGTTTGCGGGAATGGCTACTCAGTGTCATACATTTATAGAATCGTGCACTTAAAATGGATGGATTGATGTTTTCAAATTCTCGAAAGACCAGAGCAGCACCCACGGAACTCCAGTAGGAGATGCATCGGAGGAAGGGGCTGGCATGAACTAGGGAAAGCAGCCCATGGCTCTGAACCAAGGGGAGGGGAGATTTCCAGGAAGTGGTCGGTTTTAAAAGTCCTGAGTGTTTGCAGAAAGGCTGTGGCAGAAAATTAGCCTCTGGATTTGACCAGATGCAGTCATGTCCACCATGATGGAGGCAAGAATAAAGTCAGAAGCATTTGACAGGAGGGCAGGAGATAGCAACCCTTGAAAGCTCTTGGGAGGAATGTAGCTACAGACAGAACAGGACATAGGGAGGCTGATGGAGATGTAAAATAGCTATGTAAACATAGAGTTTTCCTGTCAATGTAATAGAGAGGACAGAGAAGGGCCCTTGAATAGGGAGAGGCATTGGGACATAGAGCACAGTGAAATGGATGGCTTTCCAATCGAGGAAGTCCCCAATTCAGCCACTGTATTAAGTACACCAGGCTGGCCTTGAACTCATGATTCTGTGGTTTAGCCTCTCAGGTTCTGGGGTAACAGATGTTTCATACTGTAACCACGTAATTCATCCTTCGTTTTAGTGGAAGGGGAGGTGGAAGCCCAAAAGTAGCATTCTCGGCACCTTTTACAGTCTCAGTTTATAAATAAATAAATAAATAAATAAATAAATAAATAAATAAATAAATAAGGAACAAGGTCATCTAAGGAAATAGAATCAAGGAGCGTATGAAATGTTTTAAACATTCTAGGATGTATGACTGGGAAGCCAAGAATTGGGTCTGCAGTGCTGAGGGCACACCCTGGAGGTCTGGTCTTCAACACTGAATGAAGCATTTTTTAAAAAAAATACCTATTACTTTATCTGGGTCTTTTATCTGGCAAAGAGTAACTTTCCATGTGTTGTATCTTTTATTGCTCTTTCTTTTAAATTTTTTTAAAAATTTATTTACTTTATGCATATCAATGTTTTGTTCGAATACATGTATGCGCACCATGTGTACCTGTTGGATTCCCCTGGAACTGGGGTTATGGATGGTTGTGAGCCTTTATGTGGGTGCTGGGAATCGAACCCAGGTCCTTTGCAAGGGCATCAAGCACTCTTAATCACTGGCACATCTCTCCAGCCCCCTTTATCTCTCTTTCTTGTTAATATTCTAAAGTTAATTTGCTAGTCACAATATAGAGACGTGCTAAATCCATTTCTGATTTTAAAAAAACAACTTGTAGTGTTTCATAGTAAGAATGAAGCTGGGGGCTGGTGAGATGGCTCAACGGGTAAGAACACTGACTGCTCTTCTGAAGATCCTGAGTTCAAATCCCGGCAGCCACATGGTGGCTCACAGCAACCCGCAATGAGATCTGACACCCTCTTCTGGTGTGTCTGAAGACAGCTACAGTGTACTTAATAGTAAATAAATCTTTGGGCCAGAACGAGCAGGAACTGAGTGAGCAGGGCTGACTGGAGGTCCTAAAATTCAACTCCCAACATCCACATGAAGAAGGCTCACAAACATCTGTACAGCAATAGAGCCATATACATAAGATTAAAAAAAAAGAAAGAATGAAGCTGGGGGCGGGGTGTAGGGATGGCCTCGTAGCTCTGGCAAAGGGTTTGGTTTTCCATATCCAACGGGCAGCTCATAGCCATCTGTAAGTCTAGTTCCAGTGGGTCTAACCCCGCTTTTGGCCTCTGAGGGCACCAGGCATGCACAAGGTGTACACATAAAACACCCATACACATCAAAAAGTAATACATCTCAAAATAATGTTTTTTGTTTGTTTGTTTCACAGACAGACACAAATATAGGCAAACCCACCGTTTCAAATGAAAGATGCTGTCCCGGTCCCGTTTCTTAAGTCTCCAAACATGTGTTGAGTAGATGGCTGAGTTTTTTTTGTTTTTTGTTTTTGTTTTTGTTTTTTTTACAAATTCCTTTTTAATATCTATGGTAAGGATGATATCTCTTTACACCTTTGATCTTTTATTTATGTATTTGAAATTTTCATACATGTGTGCATTGTGTTTTCGTCATAACCTGTCTCATGTTTCTCCCAGCTTCATGTCTTTTTGAGTTAATAAGCCACTAAAGGGGCTGAGGCTGGAAGAGATGACTCAGCAGGCAAAGGCACGACGTGCTGCAAATCCTGAAGACCTGAGCTAATTCCTGAGATTTGCATGGTGGAAGGGAAGAAGCTGTTTCTGACCTTGTCATGTGTGCCACACAACACCTGGGCACATACGTGAGCAAACATACATGCATACAACACACACACGAATGTACTCATATGGATTGAAAACAACAGACTCCGCTTTGACCACCCCCACAAAGAAAATTGATTGTCTTTCCTGCGTAAGTCACCAGCTGCCCTTCAGATCTTTAATGTGCTGAATCGTAACTTCAAAATCCTTCAGTGACTCTCCCTTAGCTGTGTTACATTTTTATCTATCTTCATGCCTCGGTTCTCTATCACCTTATTTTAGATTTTTTAAGTAGTACTTACAAACTAGTCACCTGCCGTTTGTCTTCTGTGTTACTCTTTTCCCATTTTAGAGTCAAGCTTACTCGGCCTTTGTAAATATCATGTGGGCACCTTCCTCCTCTCTTAATGTTTTAGAATCGTTTCAGTCAAGTGGGGGCTCTTTGTTCTTTGTTTTGTTTTGTTTTGTTTTTTCCTTTTTTGAGATCTGGCAAACAGTCCAGATTATTCTTGGTTTCCCTGGTATTACTGGGTGTACCTTGGCCGTCGTGCATACTAGGCAAACATTCTACCAGTCATCTACAGGCCCAGTCTCAACTGAAACAACCCCTTCCTCCTTTTGATTAAGTGTTCTTTCTTAATCACTGAGACAGCTTTCTAGCCCTCCAAATTTGCTTTTTAAAAGGTAACATTGACAACAAGCTCAGGTCCTTTGTGGCATTTGGTTCCCCATGTTCCCTTGATTTTTTTTTTCCATCATACTAGGCAAGCATTTAGCCCTTATGAGCAGAGCACCTTTCTGTATTTTCCCTGCTAAAGAGGCAACATTTTCCCATTTGTTACCTAGCCAACAATATACACTTGTCTTAGTCAGTGTTCTAATACTGTGAAGAGACACCATGACCAAGGCAACTCTTATATAGGAAAACATTCAACTGGGCTGGCTTACAGGTTCAGAGGTCTGGTTCATTGTCATCATGGTGCAAAGCATGGTGGCATGCAGGCAGATAAGGTGCTGGAGAGGAGCTGAGAATTCTATATTTGGCATCAGGAAGAGGGAGTAAACCACCGGGCGTGGCTTGAGCTTCTGAAACCTCAAAGCTCACCCTCAGTGACATACTTCCTCCACTAAGGCCACACCTACTCCAACAAGGCCACACACGTTCTAATCCTTTCAAATAATGCCACCCCTATGAGCCTGCTAGGGCTGTTTTCATTCAAACCGCAACTATAGAAGGTTCTCCATAGCATACACCCAGGTTACAATACATATTTTAACTCCCATATTGAGTTTATCCAACATTAAAGCAACTCAGATCCGGCAGTAAAGAACAGACAAGCTCATGACTTTGACCTTTTGATCCACAGCTTCATTGTGCTGACGGATGGTTAATCTTGGTTGCCAACTTGCTGGGATTTCAGATCGCCATGGTAACAAACACGTGGGCATGTTTGCGAAGGGTTTTCTAGATTGGACTCTTTGGGGTGAGAAGACCCATTGTAAATGTAGATAGTACCATTTTAAGGACAGGGTCCCAAATTAAATAAAAAGTAGAAAATTAGGGGAACATGATCATATATCTCCCTTACACACATGGTGTGGTAGATAACTAATTATACCACTGGATCTCTGAGCATTCATGTCTCTCTGCTTCCTGACTTGGATTTAATGGGGCTCCCTCAAGCTCTTGTTACAATGACTTCCCCACTTGCCCTTGCCTTGTATTTTGTTACTGAAAAGAGAAAAGGAACCTACATACACATTGCTGGAGATCCAGGTATTCCTAGCTGTTTCCTTAGCACAGAGAAACCATAGAACATGGAGGGATGCCTTCCGCGCAAAACCCAACCAATCCAACACACAAAGCTACAGCTTATACAGCGGAGGGAGCGGAGGGAGGGAGCCTAGGCCTTCCTTGTTTCTCCTCATGCAGAGCCTGGTAAAATATTTACGCTCTTGCCTCTGCTCCCAGAGACTCTGCTTCTCAAAACTTGGAGGGATGGAGATGAGAGTTGTAAATAGTTACCCCCAAGGAATGTTAGCGAAGATGATCTGTAAATGTCCCTTTTAAATCCTTCCATCAGGGCTAAAAAGATTGCTCAGCAATTAAGAGTGTGTGAGTCTCTTAGAGAAGAGCTGAACTCAGTTCCCAGCCTCCACATCAGGCAGTTCACAGATGCTTGTAATCCCAGTTCTGGGGAATCTAGAACTCTCTCTCTCTTCTGGACTATACAAGCACCATATTGGCACGTGTACATATCTTACCCTCACATATACATGTAATATTAAAAAAAAAATCAAAACCTGTCATTGAAAATATTAAAAAAACAAACAAAAACCAAAACAAAACAAAACCACAAACAAACAACAAAACCCCCAAACCACCCTCTGCCAAAGAGAAGCAGTCTGGTTGAGAAACAAAGGAAGAACTCTTGGTGTGACACTTCATTATTACTGATTCATCCTGCTGTCAACTTGAGGGGATTGGGAAGTACCTGGAGAGAAATATAGTACACCTCGGAGTGTATTAATCAGGGTGTTTCCAGAGAGGATTGACTAAACCGGAAAGGTATATTCTGAAGGAGGGAAGCTTCAGTAGTCCGAGGAATCCAAAGGAAATAAAACGAGGAAGAGAAGCCCGGAGAGCAGAGCCACCCTCTCCTTCTTCCGGGCCCCACGGTGAGCGGCTGCATTGAGCTTTCCCTTGTGAACGACACAAACTTCCTGTCTCTTAAGCTGTTTTGCTCAGCTATTGGGTCGCAGAGATGAAAGAAACCAAGGCGCTGGGAGAGTTGTAAAGCTGAGCTTGCTCTGTTTGCCTGGTTGAGCTCTGGGAGCAAGAGCTGCAATCCAGCTTCCAGTTTCCTCCCGGGGTTCCACAGCCTTGCGATCCATCCGGCTCTGCATGGAGCTACAGGACATTGCTCTGTGAGCTCCTGCTTCGGTCAGAGTCTCTTGCTCTCTGCAAAGGCTCAGCATTCATGTTCCTTCTCTGCTCTTTGAAATGTCACTTTACCCTCATCTCAGCACTGAAGTGTGTCTCCCGTGCAGAGAAAGGAGACACAGTCCCTTACTAGGGAATGAAGCCCACCCTAAACACGGATCAACTATTAGAACATAAAGGATGACTCTTAGTCAGATATCCCCTCTCCAGGCTCAGTTTATTAGGTGTTTTTCTTTCTTTCTTTCTTTCTTTCTTTCTTTCTTTCTTTCTTTCTTTCTTTCTTTCTTTCTTTCTTTCTTTCTTTCTTTCTTTCTTTCTTCCTCCCTNTCTTTCTTTCTTTCTTCCTCCCTCCCTCCCTCCCTCCCTCTCTCTCTTTCTTTCTTTTTTCTTTCTTTTCTCTGACCCTCTCCCCTTTGGTCTTATCCTTTATATTTATTTCCTGGGGCTGATATAACAAAATGCTCCAAACTGGGCAGCTTAGAAAACAAGATATAATGATATTGCATCTGGAGAGATGGCTCAGTTGTGAGGACCTGAGTTCAGTTCCCAGCACCCACATGGTGGCTCACAACCATCTGTAATTCTTCTGACCATCAAAGGCATGGGGGACACACATGATTCACAACACACATTCACACACACACCACTCATACACACACACACACACACACACACACACACACTCATACATTAAATTACTATAAAGTGATTATAGCACAAATTAAAATAAATAGATATACAAAAGTTAACAGATATAACAGTATCATAAATATACACTATTTCACTGAATCAAGACTTTATTTAGGACTGGGGCTGTAGTTCACTTGGTAAAGTTCTTTCCTACTGTGCATAGAGCCTAGGTTCAATAGGCAGAACCCAAAAAGAAAAAAAACGACATTATTTATTTTAGAAGGATTATAGTTTCAAAGTATGAAAGATACTTTGCGGGGTTGGAGAGATGGCTCAGTGGTTAAGAGCACTGACTGCTCATCCAGAGGTCCTGAGTTCAAATCCCAGCAACCACATGGTGGCTCATAACCATCTGTAATGAGATCTGATGCCCTTTTCTGGTGTGTCTGAAGACAGCTACAATGTACTTATATATAATAAATAAGTTCTTTAAAAATTAATTGGCTAGTGTGTGTGTGTGTGTGTATGTAGAACTAAATATGTACATATTCTACATCATAAGTACACATAAAACATACCAGGAACACATACATTCACATACATATATGGGTATGTAACCCATATTTAGAAACACAAAATTTCATGAAAGTGTCTCAACTTCAAAATATATTTTTATATTCCCATATTTTGTCTACATCATAGCTTAATAATATTTTCCTACGATATTATGTATTTTTAAAAACACTTAGTAATTATTTTTTTTATACTGTAGTAATTTAACGCTTGTATATTTTCCTCCTATGTCAAATTACACCGAGATGAATATCATTCTATATAAATGTTCTATAGTTCCAGATTGTTGCCCAAAGATAAATTATGGAACTGTAGCTACTGAATCAAATGATTTATGTCTTCGATATGTTCTTCACAATATTAACAAATTACATTCTAGGAAATTCACATTATCATTGACTATTCGACAAGGAAAATCTCACTTGGTAATGTGGTGTTCTCACACTGCAGTTCCTTTCCCTCTCTCTCCTTTTTCCATTTTTCTTTCTTCTTCCTTCCTCTTCTCATTCTTCCCAATTTGATGTGCAAAAAAATGTATTGTTTTGCTTGATAAGTCTTTCATTTTTGGCAAATATGAAAATGTTATTTCAAATTTCTCTTTTCTTGGTCATCTAAATTTCTACATGCTGAAGTATTAACACATTCTTATATTATCATTGTGTCTGTGTTTCGGTTCAAGCTTGTTAACTTTGGAAAATGGCTAGTCAGTTGTTTGCTAGCACCTCAGCGTGGGTCAGTGCGCAGGGGTCACACTCAGAGACAAGCAGCCGTCTCCCAAACATTGTCAGTACTCCTCACAACAACCTTGAGAGACGCTTTCTAAACTGATTGAAATGTGGAGTTTCCTAAGCATTGTGATTGGTTCTGGTAAGACACACGCACACACACACACACACACACACACACACACACACATATATATATATATATACACACACACACACACACACATTCACACATTCACTGTTGGGAAACACTGCAGAATGAATGGGGGCATGATCAGATAAGCTAACAATTGCCTAACAGGTGCCACCGACAAGCAGCTCAGAAACACAGTCCTGGTGCCTTGTGTGAGTCTCAGCCTGAACTTAAAGAAAGCCTTCCCCTGCCCTGGAGGTGACTCTCCCACCATAGCACAAGCCTGCGTCAGTCTGTCCGTCCGTCCGTCTGTCCATGTGCCGGTGCAGCTGCTCCCCTCAACCTCTCTCTCCTCCAACTGCTTGCTTTCAAAGCTCTCCTCATGAAGCCATCCCACCCCACCCCCACATCAATAATCCACAGTTTGCATCATGGGCAGGAACCCAGAACGTGGCTCTGAGCAGAGGGCCGTTCTTGTTTCCAAATGAACCCCTGACAGGTCTGTCTGTGTTGACTGATGGTCTTGTTGAAAGAATATTGTCTTTTTCAGAATGTGTCTCTCCTTTTTGGTCTTTGTGCATGGGTTATGCATCTGTTGATTTCCGAGGCTTTAGCAAGAGGCTGGGAAACTTAACTCTGTGTTAAAAAAAAAAAAAAAAAAAAAAAAAAAAAAAAAAAAAACAAAACGCTTCCTGTTTTCACGTGCATAGTTATCGAGCGTTTTTTGTGTCAATTAATGTCAGATTTGGAGGGGACTTAAAGATCCTTTTGAGTGTGTCCAGCTCAGGCCTGTGTGGCCAAGGATAGCTATAAATGAGGTGCAATACAAAACTTGTGTGCTGTTCTGTGTGTGTGCACACACGCGGGTGTGTATAGTTTCTTTGCACTCACTTGTGTGGTTCTTGAGTGTGAGCTTCACTGATGACAATCTTGTGTTGCAGCGTCAGACATACCTGCACACCTATCCAAGCTCTTCACCGCTGCGTGCTCCAGAGGGAGATGGGACACAAGTATAGGCTGAGTCTAGATCCCACCGTATGTCCTCTGTATGTGTCTCCTCCCTCCCTCCCCTTCTCTGTGTGTGTGTGTGTGTACATGTGTATGCTTGAGCATGTTCTCTCTGTAAGTACCTCAAGATCGTATCCTCACCAACAACATGAGGCAGATAAAGGGATGCTTATTCACAGGATTGTGCCGTAGTACAATCATTGACCAAACATCTGTTCGGTTCTCAGAAACGCACTGAGCATCTACTACACCGGCAGATCGATTTTATGTGGCAGGGATACAGCAGTGAACTAGGAGCAAAACCATCTTAACAGCCCGAGGAAGACTCCATCTTCCTCACACTTGTGCGGGAATGGGAGGATCAGACAGTACTCCCACAGACATCTACGACATGTGTTCACACAGATGCAATTGGTATGAAGAAAATTAATCAGGCGGAAGGAGGGTGTGAAGACCAGGTGAAGGCATGGGAAATCCCTCTTTGAAAAAGCATGTGTGTTTTTTTTTAAGTTGGATATTTTATTTATTTACATTTCAAATGTTATCCCCTTTCCTGGTTTCCCCTCTGAAAACCCCCTATCCCATCCCCCTCCTCCTGCTTCTATGAGGGTGCTCCCCTACCCACCCACATGTGGTTTTTAAGACCATCATGATTTTGATTTTACTCAATCTCTCTCTCTCTCTCTCTCTCTCTCTCTCTCTCTCTCTCTCTCTCTCTCTCTCTCCCTCTCTCTCTGCATATGCGTGTAACACTCACACTCACTCACCACAGCACACATATGGAAGTCAGGATAATTTGAGATCGTCTGGTTTGGTAGTAAGAGCCTCCTACTTCCACTTCTCTTTCTTTCTTCCTTCCTTCCTTCCTTCCTTCCTTCCTTCCTTCCTTCCTTCCTTCCTTCCTTCCTTCCTTCTTTCCTTGCTTTCTTTCTTTCTCTCTCTTTCTTTCCTTCTCTCTCTTTCTTTTTCTTCTTTCTTCCTCTTCCTCTTCTTCTTCCTCTTCTTTCTGTCTTGTTTTGTTGAGACAGAGTCTCTCTGTGTAGCCCTGACTGTTCTGGACCTCATTCTGTAGACCAGGCTGGCCTCAAAATTGGAGGTGCACCTGCCTCTGCCTCCCCAGTGTTGGGATCAAAGACGTGTGCCACCACTGCGGGCTGGTGGTGAGAGCCTTTGTCAGTGATGTCATCTCAACACCCTGGGTCTTTTATCGAGTCAGCTGCTTTTGAAGCATCATTGTGTCTCCAAGGCTGGCCTTGACACTCCCTTGCCCCTGCTCTGTCTGCACAGTGCTGGGATTCCAGGCATGGGATCCCAGGCATGTACTACTGTGGCCAGCAAAATATGTGGCTTCTTGAGAAAAGACCATAGTTTGTAAACATGGAAGGAAATTAACCTATAAAGGGAGGGAAAGAGTTGATGTCTCCACGAACCATATCTCTTCTCAGTCCAACTGTGGCTTGAACCTGGTTCTGGTGGGCACCTGATTTGTGTGTGTGTGTGTGTGTGTGTGTGTGTGTGTGTGTATGTTGTTGAATTTGGAACATACACTTTGCACCTTGGTAATAAACGATCTAGGCTATGTGGTGGTCGTCAGGAATCCCAATTTCATGTGGCCAGGAGCTGCTCAGACTGAGCCATGCCTGAGAACTGATTTTAAAAATCGACTTTGCAAAAATGATCACTCATAGCAGATATCGGAATGATATAGGAGTTTCTGCTTTTCCTTTCGTATTGTAGAGTTTTCAACGGAGTGTGTCTCATACACCTAGCACCTTTAGATTCCGCACTTAGCAACTGAGGACGGGAGGCCCAGAGACCTTAGGTAACTTGTGGAGAACACATGCACAGTATCCAGCAGAAGCAGGACCTTGCCACACCTAAGCCTATGAGATCTCAGCGTTGTTTTCCCGCTGGCGGGACTTTGTGGCTGTATTTACCAGCAGGGTTGCTTGTTCCCCTATTGTCCTGGGAATGAAAGAAGAGAGATGTAGAGATGTTTCATAAGCAGGCGTTTTACCAGCTGGCTTTGAGCAAAGTGTAACGTAGAAGAGAAATGTGTGGCCGTACCGATTCTCATACCACTAGGAAGACTTTGAAGGTGAATCTGGGTCTGGTGGCACAGAAAGGCCAGTAATCCCAGCTACTCAGGAGTATGAGGCAGGAGGATCATAAACTTAAGGCCAATCAGGCTTACAGAGTAAGTTCAAGGTCAGCCTGGGTAGCTAAGTGAGACCCTGACTCTGTAAAATATTGCCTCAAAGGGCTGGGGATCCAGCTCAGTGGTCGAGTGCCTGCATAGCATGCACAAGGCCCTAGGTTCACTCTCCAGCACTGAGAAGACAGTCTCCCCACAGGCCACACGCCCATCTCCCATCCCCACATTGCTCCCCTTGAACTTGAATGGGGAGCCATAGTGAAGACCATCTTGAGCACTTGTCTTCTGAAGAGGAACCATCAGAGTTTGGCTTGTCAACTGGCCGAGTCTGGATTTGAGAATGGACATTAGCTACAAATGTATTTCCACTCTCTGTCCTAAGATCCAATTGCTCATCTGCTGCTTGTGATCCTATCAGTAAACAATGCAAAGATGGCATTTCTCCAGCAGTAGGGTGAACTAGAAAACCCTCTTGTGGCCCTAGATTTCCCTTTCTTTGCTCCCCTAGTCTCTTTTCCTCCTCTTCTTCATCCCTCCTTCCTCTTCCCCCTCCTGCACTCTTTTTCCTTCTTCACCCCCTCCTCTTTCTCCTCCTCTGGTTGTTTTAGTTTTGAACACACTCTACCTTAACTTTCCAAGTAGCTGAGATTATAGTGTATGCCAACACACAGAGTCTAGATTTCATTTCCTACATCTATGCACATTAAATTGTTATGGAATCCTACCACATCTTTTTATAAAATTCAGATGCTTTCTATAAGATGTCAAATACATCGTTAACTAATAGCAAGCACACCAGAGTTCAGGCTCCAAATTAGGCAGTTATTTACTACCAAGTAAAGAAACTTTGGGCATCCATTTTCTTAATCTCAAAGGATACTGTATTAGTTTCCCATGGCTGCTATAACAAATTCCTGACATCTTGGTGACTTAAAAATGATTGAAATTTGTTATCTTATGACTTGGGGCCCTAAGTAGCTAACATGAAGAAGGTGGCAGGGCTGTCTGTCTTCTGGGGTGTCTCAGGGGGACAACGCATGCTGTGCTTTCTATTCCCTGAGGCTGCTTAGTTTGTGACTTGCTCCTGTTTGCAAACCCCAAAATAGCTGGTTGAACTATGTTGTTGTTGACTATGGATACATTACAACTGTTCAGAAAATCCAAGGCGATCTAGCTAGCGTAGGGTCACGTGACAACATTTACTCTGTAGGCTTAATTGTCCTTTGCTGTGTTCTCAATGGACTCAGAGGACTGGCGTTCTGAGTCGTGTTGTTCTGTATGCCACAGTCACCTATGTCAAAGGGCTATTGAGGGGACCCAGCTTGGTGTTTTTATAGAGTACTTTGTGCTTGCTCAGCATGATTTAAGTTCTCCACAAATCTTGGCCTTATTGAAGTGATTATTAACTGTATCTTTTTCTCACTTCTAGACTACACTGGACAGCAGTCATGTTTCAAAAATCCTAATTTCAACATACTCTCTCCACTTTCGTTCTTACTCTGGGTCTTGCTTCTGCTCTCTTCATTTTTTTACTTTTAAAAAATTTCAAATTCTATTCCTTCACTTATTTTGCGTGTACCTATGGGTACGTTGGAATGGAGGTAGCACAAGTCAAAGCATGCATGTGGAAGCCATAGGGTAACTTGCCTAGCACTGGCTTCTTCCTCTACCACGTGAGTGAGGTTCCCGGGGAGCCAGCCCAGATCAGCAGGCTTGGCAGCAAGTGCCTTTATCTGCTAAGTCATCTCACTGGCCCGACCCCGTGTGTTCCATTACTATAATGTGACTGTCAATTACCTGCCTTCCATCGGAAGGTGATTGTATCAGCAAGTGGTCCTCAGACCAGCAACATTGGCACCACTTAAGAGTCCATTAGAAAAATGGACCCTGGGGCTTGGGGAATGCCTTAGGCAGTGAAGTGCTTTCTGTGAGACCATGAAGACCAGAGTTTGGTTTCCAGCACTCATATAAAAAGCTAGGAGTTGCTGAGTGTAGCAGCTCGTATTCTTGAAAGGCAGGGCCAGGTGAATCCTGTTAGCTCAGTGCCAATCAGGTCCACAGAATGAGTTCCAGGCCAGCCAAAGCTGCATAGTGAGACCCTGTCTTAAACCAAGAAAGCATGCCAGTTATGATCGAAAATATTTTATTTCTAACTTCTAATCCCAGTGCTGGAGCAGAGGCAGCAGGATGGTTGACCTCAGGGACCAGGTTGTCCAGCTTTGTAGGTGAACTTCAGGTCCTAGTAAGAAACCTTGTCTCAAAACTTAGGGTGAACAGCTCCTGAGAAACAATGTCTGAGATTGACTTCTGCCCTCCACACACTTTCACGCATGTGCAAATGCCGGTCCACACAAGGGCACCCACACAAGGACATACCCATACAAGGGCACACCCACACAAGGGCACACCCACACAAGGGCATACCCATACAAGGGCACACCCACACAAGGGCACACCCATACAAGGGCACACCCACACAAGGGCATACCCACACAAGGGCATACCCACACAAGGGCACACCCATACAAGGGCACACCCACACAAGGGCATACCCATACAAGTTTGTTTGTTTAAGTTATGTATATATCTCAAGACCTACGTCTTCCCCATTCTTAAAAGATGTGGGACCTCTCAGTCCTGATCCCTAATCCCTGAGGACACACAAACAGGTGATCCGGAAATAGTGTTCATATTACGGAGAAGGAGAGGAAGCTTCAAGAGATGGTTGCTGTAGAGAGATTTATTGGCTGGAGAAGTCTTCGTGGTAAATGACTGGCGAAGTTTCATTTACAAAAGTAGCCTGTGAGGACAGGCCGAGACAGGAGAGACAGGCGTTGGAAGTGAGGATCCTGAGCCAATAAAAAAGAGCTGGTCACATCAGTGTGGTGGCAGGGGTGGGGAGACTCAGGAGGAACGCATCGCTTGATGCTCAGGAGAGGGAGTGGACGGAGCAGGAGTGCCAGAGGCTACACACCAGGTCCCAGTTTCCAGGTAGATCGGAGCTTGTGACCACGCCCCTAGTTCCTAGCAAACGCTACTCCTCTCAGTTAGGGCTCAGCTATTCTAATGATGGGCGGCAGCCAGAAAGCCCTGGGCTAAACAGCGCCAGTAAACACAGTGTAAATAGTTGTTTGTACCGCGGGACACAGGAGAGAGGCGCTCAACACAGCAGGTGCTTGTCCTTTCTCACCTGGCAGAAAACTGCTTTTCTATGACAGGGTTCTTCATGTGAGATCTGCATATGCTTCCAGAATAAACTGTGGCCTGGGTCTCCCACTTCATTTTCTTTTATTTTTTTCCTTCCTTCCTTCCTTCCTTCCTTCCTTCCTTCCTTCCTTCCTTCCTTCCTTCCTTCCTTCCTTCCTCCCCTCCTCTTCCTCCTCATCTTTCTTCCTTTGACAGCATCTCACTATATACCCCTGGCTGCCTAGAAGTTGTTATGTAGATCAGTCAGGCCTGAAATCTACCAGAGATCCACCTGCCTCTGCCCCCCAAGTGCTGGGATTAAAGGTGGGTGCTATCATGACTGACTAGCCCCACCCCCAGCCCCTTTTCTGAGACAGGGTCTTACTATAACTCAGGCTGGTCTCACACTCAAGGCAATTGCCTCCTGGGTACCAGCATTGTCTTGCTATGCTCAGCTTCTGAATTAGCTTTTAGACATCCTTTAAGAACGGGTATAAATGTCACCCTTCCTCAAAGCATTCCCTGGATCTCCCAAGAATGTCACTATGTTTTCTATATTAGCCTCTGTGCTCAGGTGTTGTAACATAAAGCCACTGATTTACCTGCTTCATTCTCCAGGAAAATTGTGACCTCCTGCAGGCTACCCTTGATTGTTCTGTAGCCCCCAAATTGACTCCCAGAAGTCACAAGCACATAGTAGGTCCCCGGCACATAGTAGGTCACTGCAAAGATTTGCAGCATTATGCATCATCCGTAAAGGAAGCCGGACAAGCCAATTATTGAGCAAAGGGACAGTTGACTTGATGATGGCAGGTGGCTGAGCTGGGCCAACCGGACATAATTGGTAGGAAGCTGCCATCCGTGTAGGACAGGTCAATCTTCTGATATGTCAAGCGAGTAGCAGGGACTAGAATGCTCTGTGTCTGGAGGAACGGACCTAGCCACACTCTTCCCTGAAACCTGGTTGCCAGATTCCTTGTGTCAGTATTATAACAGTGGCTTGTAAGTTTTATCCTTCTTATTAAGACATTTGAATTATCACTAAAAGGGCTTCATTGGTAGTAAAGACCTAAGTAAAGTAAAGTTCTAGAACAACCTTCTTCCTTTGGCAAAGTATTTTACACTGGAAACAAACTACACAGAAGGGAGATAACTGTCCCCCCCCCCCTCTCCAGCCTCCCTCCCTCCCTCCCTTCCCTCCTTCCTCCCTCCAGGATTTACTGGCTGCTTGCATTTGGACAGGTCTTGTTTTAGGTGTAAGAGATGCAAAGGGAAGGGGCCATGCCCCTCCACCCTAACTTCTTTCTTTCTAGAGCTTATCATTTGCAGAAAGGGACCGACTAAAGGAGAGAGCGTCCTTGGGACACCTAAGCGTGAGCTGATGACAAGATTTGGCACGTGCTGGTTACCTTTGAGGTCATCGAGACAGAGAGTACTTCAGAACATTTCCACAGATGATAGAGCTCATTAGTTATTTGCCATAGGCCCACTTGGCATTAAGTGATCTTGCTGTATCCACACTGGGTTGAATAAATACAAGATTCAGCCCTGACTTTGAGAATTTCATGGGGGGAGGGGCAATTGTAGATCTCTCCCAAATGTAAGGAAGGGCTGGCATTAATATGTCTAGATAGGCTGGAGGCTTGAGACTCTAGACAAGTAATTCCCAAAGTGGGATCCCTAGCGGGGGAGCATTATGGTCACCTAGGAACCAATTGGAGGGGCCATAGTAGCTGAATCTCGGGAGAGTGGAACAAGTCAGCAATATATACTGGCATGGCATCTCTCTGCCTCTGAATCAAACCTAAAACATTGATGGTTTCCCCCATGCGGTCTTTGGACTGTGACCACTACTAGCAACAGACCTCAGCAGCTCGTTGTATAGTTCCCAGCCCCACTCCACCCCGCTGTATCAGAATTCCCATTTTCCAGGCTGGAGAGATAGCTCAGCGGTTAAGAGCACTGACTGTTCTTCCAGAGGTCCTGAGTTCAATTCCCAGCAACCACATGATGGCTCACAACCATCTGTAGTGAGGATCTGATGCTCTCTTCTGGTGTGTCTGAAGACAGCGACAGTGTGCTCATATACCTGAAGTAAATAAATACATCTTAAAAAAAAAAAAAGAATTCCCACTTTCCCAAACATTTCCAGAATGCCACAATTTTCAAAGCTCTGACTAGAACACATCATGCCATAATGAGCCTCAAGCTAGGGCTAGCAATAATGCCTCCAATGGCAGTCACCAGAGCCCTGAAATGTCACTACAGGCTGAATAACTTTACTGCCTGGTGCCCTCATGTGATGCTGTCAGAAAAACAGATAGCTTTCAAAGTTGAACAGCACCAGGCTTCCTTGCAGAGGCGGCTCTGCTATGGCCTTTGAAAATGGAATGGTATCATTTGAAAACCCAAACAGTTTGCCAGTAGCTACCGGATCGCCAGGAGATTCCTTGTTTTGAAGGTATAATTAACTTTTCTGTCTGAAGGAGAATGCGTGAAACAAACACATTTATAAAATACTAATAGAAGAGATTGGGGATTTCTCAGCCCAGTAAAAATAATGGAGCATCAAGAAGCCCAGTACAGCTCAAGGGACTGGAGACATAGTTGTCTCTGTGTCACCCTGGGTGCCCAGGTTTTGCCTTGGGCTCTTTTTAGGGCATTTGTGACTCAGCCCCAAGCAATCAGCGTGCTGTTGTCCAGCGTGGCAGAGACCTCTAGGGCTGTAAGTGACAGGGTAGGCATGTCTTCTGATCTGGTAACATTCCTACCACTTACAATATGGGCCAAATCCTCACTACTCATAGATTCCAATTTTATGAGTGTATTGTTTTGAATGAGAGGATTCCCTCATAGCCTCGTACATTTGAATACTTGGTCCCCAGTTGGTGGTATTATTTGGGTCGTTTAGGAAGACTTGCCTTGTTAAAGGCAGTATGTCACTGGAGTGGGGAGGAGCTTTGAAGTTTAAAAGCTAGGCACCATTGAGAGTTTACCCTCTGCTTCCCTCTTCTGGTTTAAATGTGGGCTCTCCGCTTCCAACCTCCTATGCCACAGTGTTTCATTTTAACAAGAGAAGAGTTACTAATATAAGAGTATGTTTAGGCCAGGCAAGATGGTGCACACCTTTATTTCCAGTTCTTAGCGGGCAGAAGCAGGCAGATCTCTGTGAGTTCGAGGCCAGCCTGGTCTACAGAGTGAGTGGCTGAGGCTAGTCCAAGCTACATGGTGAAACCCTGTCTCAAACAACAACAAAAACAATGAGTATGTTTACGAAACATCATTTACTTGTAATCCTCCAATAAATACTACGGCGCCTCCATGGCCATTTGTGGATGTGTACTGAGAAAAATTTGAGTCATTCAACACACACAGTCACAGGTTTCAAGGGGTTAAAGCACTATTAAACTATAGAACTATTAAAGAGTAACAAAACANTTCCAGTATTACACAATGTCTTTCACGTAAACAGAAAATTACTTAATAATGTAATGAAACTTTAATGTCCAGTCTGACAAAATATGAATAAGAAAAAAAAATCACAGGACAATCTTATTTATTCCTGCAGAAGACAAAAATCATCAAGGCAAACCTAGCAATGGGAACAAAACAGAAAAGTAGCAAAATCAATTTCCCCAAGACGACAAGGATAACAACATACAAGATCTCCTACTGAGTTCTCCAACTTAATTAACCATTGTGATCATCTTGGTAGAATAAAAAAAAAGAGACTTTGATGAGCCTCAGAAATATTCCTAATTTTTTTTTTAATAAAAGGGAAACTCCTTTTAAGATATCAAGTATAGAAAAAATGTTCAGGTTTACAGACCTTGTGGTACACACCTGCAAGCCCAACACGTGAGCTTGCTGAGGCAGGAGGATTTCCAGTTCCAGGGCAGTGTGTGCTATATGGTGAGGCCTGTTTAAAAAAAAATACAGAAAACCTGTTTGTTTTCTGACAAGAGACAGAAAGGGTTTGGACTGGAGAGAAGGTGGGGAGGATCTCGAAGGAGTTGGGGGAGGGGAACTTAATCAGAATATATCATATGATAAAGATCTGTTTTCAATAAGATAAAAATAGAAAAACAAAATAGAAGGCTGTGGCTCAGTTGGGAGAGTACTTGCCTAGCATTTACAAGGTCCTGAGTTTGGTCCCCATCATCGTGTAAGCTGGATGTGGTGATGCACATCTGTAAAGCCAGCACTCGTAAGGCAGAGGCAGGAAAGAAGTTCAAAGTTATCCTGTGGTTGAAGCCTCCAAGAGCCAGGGAAAAGAAAAACAGATAATAGCCCTGTGAGCAGAGCAATGTCCTTACATATATATGAACACATCTCCCTGGCAACTCACTCCTTGCTTACAAGAGACCTTGCTCACCTGGACCATCTTAAGAATCCCACCTTATTAAATATCCAAGAAATGATGCTACCATATACAAGAGACAAAGCAGCAAC
>NC_034599.1:97586150-97587118 GCF_900095145.1 Mus pahari
AGAGAATAAATTAACCTAATGAGATCTCTCTCTTCAAAGCTTCAAAGCCCTGGTGATGAAAATCTTGGGACCAGAAGGTTGTCAAACTCTTGTGATTTGTACTTCATAGGTTGAGGTAAATTTAGGAAGCCAACTCCTGTGGATGACATNGGTTGACTGTATTTGGACGATCACCTAAGGGACATGGGCTATGGGTATTTTAACTTTGTCCTTTTCTCTCGAAGGCCTTGCTGAATAAATAAGGGATTCTATTATCCACTTTTTTTCTTGAAAGGGACTGGGAGGGGCTGGAAGGGGGAACTGTATTCCCAAGGGAGTGTTCCCTGTGTGTGGTTATTTAGTTTTGCATCACTGAGAAGAGCCGGTTCATATACATCTTTATNCTGAGCCAGGGATGAATCTGGGGGGTGGAGGCTCTACTTAGACTCCTGGCCAAGAGTCCTTAGAAAGTTCACCATTCCTTTGGCTGAAGAGCAGACAGGAGATGCCAGAGATAAAGCCACTAGAGTGAGAACATGGTCCTTGTCTGGAAGAGCCTAAAGGCATGAGCAAGACAGAAGCATAAACAGTACTCCCTACTCTGTAGCCACAGCTATATTTAAACGGTCACAGGAGGGACAGTGGGAAATGGCGAAAGAAATACCTGGCTTTACCAGAGGGTCAGTGGGGGAAGATAAACTTAAGTTCAATCCTGGAGCAGGGAAACGAATTCTAACTCCAAAACTGAGAGACAGACAACTTACAGGCAAAGAAAAGTGAATTAGTGGAAGCATGATGGTGTACCCCAGTGTCTGTGTGTATGCGTGCAGTGTGGCATGTATGTGGTATGATATGTATAGTACATGGTGTGTGTGTGTGTGTGTGTGTGTGTGTGCCTGCCTGTAGAGGTCAGAGGTCATTCCCCTGGATCCACCTACCCAGTTTTTGTTTTTAAACATTTATTTATTTATTTATTTATTTATTTATTT
>NC_034599.1:97587349-97634628 GCF_900095145.1 Mus pahari
CCTGCCTCTGCCTCCCGAGTGCTGGGATTAAAGGCATGCACCACCACGCCCGGCTTATGTATTTATTTTTATCTTATGTGTATGGCCATTTTTGTCTGTGCACCTTGTGCATGCAATGCCCATGGAAGCCAGAAGAGGGCACTAGATCATCTGTAACTTGAACCAGAAATGCGGGTGCTGCAAATTGAACCTGAGTTATTCCAAAGAGCAGCAAGTGCTCTTAACTGCCAAGCCACCTCTCCAGGCCATCCACCTTGTTTTTGAGATTGCATCTCTCACTGGGACCTGAGGCTGATTAGTTATTTCCAGCTGTCCAGCCAGTGAGGCCCAGGGGTCTATGTCTCTCATCCTCGTGCTTGGGTTAGAAGCATATACCACCACGCTTGGCTGGCTGACTTGCTTCGTTTGTTTCTTTGTTCTTTGTTTCATTTCTTTTCTTCCTTCCTTCTTTCCTTCCTTTCTTCCTTCCCTCCTTTCTTCCTTTCTTCCCTCCCTCCCTCCTCCCTCCCTCCCTCCCTACTTCCCTCCCTTTCTTTTTTTTCCTATTTTTTATAGAATATTTTTAAAGTTTTCCAGGTAAAGGAACAGAATTTTTTTTTTTAATTTTATTTTGAAGTTTTCAATCCTAAGCCACTTTAAATGCTACCAAATATTAGATGAGAAAAAAAGAGGGGTGGGGGGGGTAGAAAAAGCCATACAAATAAAAGCCCTACTTTACGAAGTGGTTATTAGTTGCTCTGACACAAAGAGGCTGCACCAAGTTGCCGTACAGGTTCTGCGTGTTTACAGCTAATTTCTCTGCCTTTCTGGCTGGTGACTGGTAACAAACAGTGTCTCTGCAACAGTGGTTGGACCACACTTCAGTGTGCATGCAGAAGGGCAGGCAGAGCCATCTACTGTGGAAGGTGGTCAGAGAAGGGAGCTCCGGGGGCTGAGGGAGGAGAGCAGCAGTTGCCTTATCCTGGGATGGCTACTAGGTTCAGAATGTGGCTGATAACGCAACTTTCCTGTCTGCCTTGCCTCCAAGTCCTGAGATCCCAGGGCTCCCTAACAGCCTAATGATGGTAGTAGCTTCATTTGCCAATCCAATCATTTTGGAAGAGCAAAGAACACAACCGTTTGTCTAGGTTCTTGGGTCTTCTCCAGGAAACCTTCTCTCCCTTCCTTCAAGGCTTATTGTAGCCTAGATACTGGCTTTAAATTACCCCCTTGAGAATGGCGCCAGCTACCCTCTCCCACGCTATATTTTGCAATGAGCCTTGTTATTTCACACACGTTATTTTCTCCTCCGTGCCTTAAAATGCTAGCTAGCACCCAGCTCAATGCCGGGCAGAGGTAGTGAAAGGGAGTGGGTGCCCTTGAGTTGTCTGTGACTGTACAAGAAATGTCTCCAACGGGTCATCTCCCTGCTCTTATTTCATGCTGGAAGGGTAGAAGAGTAGGCTGAGCCTTGCTCAGCTATGCAAGGCTAGGCTCGCAACCGAAAATTTAAGAGAAAAGGTTGGGGAAGCAGTGTTTTAATCAGGATCAAGAAGTTTTCTTCTAGTCTTTTGTTGGTTTGTAGTTTTTAAAAAATTGCCCCCCCAATCTCCCTTCTGGTGTGTGTGTGTGTGTGTGTGTGTGTGTGTGTATACTATAGTGCATGTGGAGAGGTCAGAGGACCACCAACACTGTTGGTGTTGTTCTCTACTTTCCATCTTGTGTGAGGCAGAGGATCTCTGTGAACATGGGGATGTATGCTCAAGGCTAGCTTTGCGTTTCTAGGGATTCTATTGTCTTTGTGTCTGATTTCACCTTGGGAGCATTGAGACTTCAGACACTTGGCTTCACATGGGCTCTAGGGATTTGAACTCAGGTCCTCATGCTTGTGCACTAAGCACATTAACCACTGAACTATCTCTCTAGACTTTCCTGTTTTGTTTTTGTTTTTGTTTTTGTTTTTGTTTTTGAGGACAGGGTTTCTCTGTGTAGCCTTAGCTGTCCTGGAACTCACTCTGTGGACCAAGCTGGCCTCGAACTCATTGAGATCCATCTGCCTCTGCCTCCCAAGAGCTGGGATTAAAGGCATGAGCCACCACCTCGCATCTCCCTCTTTTTAAAAATCATGCACATCACTAAGGTTCATCCAAGTTCCCTTTTAAGTTACTGAGATGAAATGTGGTAGATTAAAGTCAAGAAATACACTAACAAATTTCTAATGTTGCATCACCCTCACATTTCTTGAGAAAACCTGTTGTTCCTGTGGTATCTTGTGTTTATTACTAGACTGGAGTTGCTAATGTTTGGTTTAGCATTTTCGCATCTATGGTAACAGGTGAAAGTATCCCGTGACTTTTCTTACTCATCCTTTATCAGATTGGACACTGAACTTGTTTGTGTCTGTTTACCTGAGTTTAAATGAGGCTGGAATTGTCTGGTTCATGACTGCTTAGTATAGTTTGCTATTTATTTAAGATGTTTTCATTGTCTGTAGATTAAGTACAATTTTTTAAAGATTTACTTTATTTTATGTGTATGACCTGCATGATATATGTCTGTGTACTATGTGTGTGTGCCCAGGCCTGAAGAGATTATTGAGTTCCCTAGCAAAGGTTTTTATAGAGCAAAACCCTGTCTCAAAAATTTTTATATATATTTTTTGAGACAGGGTACTGGAATTGCAGGTGACTGTGAGTCGCCACATGGATGCTGAGAACCGAGTCCAGGTCCTCTGCAAGAGTAGCCAGTGCTCTTAACCACCGAGCCAGCTCTCTAGCCTCCATGGGATTCCTTTTAGTAACTCAAAAGTAATCAGGTATTAACGATTTCCTATGCTTCCCTATGATTGTTCATCCCTCCTTGAATCAGGCTTTCGGGGGAATCTTAGCACTAGGCTGAGAGGTTTGCTATTGGGTGTTCTACCTCACTGGGGTCATGAGTCTCTCACCTGTCCTTTGGGGGGAAAAAAACCAAAACCAAACCCCCAAATCACATGTCTAGGCAAATGTCTTTAAGGGTTAACTTTAATAGTTCGTTTACTTCTTTTCGCTTTCGGTGTTTGTCCTTGATGTTTTTACGAGCTTAGCAGTGTACTTAATATAGAGTGCATCACTCCTTGGGAGTGTTAGACAACAGGCTCATTCCAACTACTGTCAAACACAAGATGTTCTCCCGTGTTTTCCTTTCACACACTTACTGAATACACTTAAGGGGACAGGAAGTGTGTTTCTTGAAGTGTATGAGCCAGTGGGATTTAAGTATGTGCACGGGCTGATGACTATCACCATTATTATCTAAACACAAACTATCTTCCTTGTCTCTAAAAGAAACAGTATCCATCCAGGAGTCTCTTTGTATTACTCCCGTCTCTGATCCCTGCCAATGCTATTGTGCCACTTCCCATCACTGTATATAAATAGAAGAATATGTTATGAGCTCACCTATGGCTAGCTTTTCACTTAGCACAGTGTCATAGTTCACCTCTGTTGTGTAGCACATATCTTTTTTCTTTTTCTTTTCTTTTCTTTTCTTTTCTTTTTTTTTTTTTTTTTTTTGGCTAAGTACTTTTCCGTGGTGTAAAGATATGCTACTTTTGCTTATTCATTTATCAATGATCAACATTGGGATTTTTTTTTCTATTTTTGGTTACTCTTAATATTTGAATACAGGTGTATGCGTGTGGGGACAACCTTCTTCGGGTTTCTTGGGTATGTCTTGGAGTGAAATTGCTCACTGAGGTGTAAGGAGTCCCAGGAGAGTGTCCCACGCTACCAACACAAAGATCTGATACTCCAAAAGCCGACTGTTTCCAGGATCTAGTTCAGTGCTGATCTGGCGTTAGCCACTTCAGTGTTTCTGTTCTTTTTCTCCACTTGAGCTTGCTTCTGATGCTGGAGCCTGCAGCTCCCTCTGGTGGGAACGTTGCTGTCGCGCCCCCTTCCACCCCACATCTTGTTTGTTGCTTCTTCCTGGAAGCTTCCCCTCCCGCACCGCACCCCAAGATGGGGCAGGCTCCTGCTTCTGTTTAGCATCCTCTTGTCTCCTCTGAGTTCTTTCTTTTTGTAAGTTGACGTGTCCACGTGACTGATTTCACATCTGTGTCCCTCCTTAGAGAACCACGGCGGCAGGGGAGCTGTTCTTGGCTGCTCGCTGCTGTGTCCATATCGCCTAGAGTGGTCTTGGAAATGAGGGGACCTCAGAAGGAATCTGATGAGAAATGGGGAGTATGAATGGTGACCTTGTAAAGTCAATCCATCAGTTCAGTGGGGATGTGGTTCAACAACTGTGGTGGCTCGCTGTCACTGTCGATCCTTGACTACGAGGCTGTTTCCAGGGAGATTTAGCTGTCCATGGAAGACCCACCACGAACATGGGCCTCACTGCCTTTCTCTAGCAGCAATGGAAAAGGTAACTAATACTGCCCTGCCAGAAACCGGGGTGCTTAACCAATGCGTACAGACTCTTTAACAACTCTGGGGGCTGTAACTACGAGGTCAAGGTATTGACAGGATTGGCACCTTCCAAGGCCACTTGAACAGGGTCTGTTCTATGGCTCCCTCTTTGGCTTCTTTCTAAATGGCTCCTTTCCCTCCATTTCTTCACAATACCTCAACTCTGTGCACGTTTCTGTAGCCACATTTCCGTTTTGTCGAAAGATAGTGGTCATGTGACTTAGGCCTCACCCTGATGACATTTTAACTGGGGTTACATCTTGAAAGACTCTGTCTCGAAATAGATTATTGCTCTGTGGAACTGGTTGTGAGTGTGCTAATGCACATGGGGTCTGTGTGTCTGTTGGTGCAAAACTCAACCCACAAATGGTTAAAGCCTCTTCCTTTAATGACAACTGGAGTTTGAGGCTGGGAGGGGTGGAAAGTTTTTGGTGCCCTGTGTGTTTTAAGGTAACAGGAACAACACCGAGCCAACGAGCAATGGAGTCACACAAAAACTCCCTATATAGAAGATCGCTGCTTCTCTCTAGATCTGAATGTTATCCTCTACCTTTGAGGAACAATGAAACACTTTGAAAAAACAGGATTTAAAACATGAAATAGCTGTAGCGGTGTCACATGCCTGTAATCCTGTCTTGGACGGGGCGGGGCTGAGGGAGGATGATCATGCAATAGGTTCTAGGCTTGATTGGGATTCACAGCCTGGGTTACCTAGTAAGGCCCCGCCCCCTACCCCAACAAAACAAAACAGAATATCCATCCCAAACTAAAATCAATCAAACAAACAATAAGCAAACAAGATACATTTTCCTCTTGTCTTATCTAACCCGTGGCTATGTTTGAGAAATATTTCAGACCCGGTGTAAGGATATGTAAAATACTGAGAAATCTTGAGGTAAGTGATTCCTTTCATTTTATCTAAGTCCAGTGTTTCTGGAATGTGTCTTAAACCTATTTAAATCTATTTGGGGATATTAATTGTTGACATACCATGTCATTTTTTTTTTTTTTTTTTTTTTTTTTTTAAAATGAAAATTGGGATCGCACTGTGTAGCTCAGGCTGGCCTCCAATTTGCAATTTCTCTGCATACCGAGTGCTGAGGTGTCAAGTGTGTGCCACCACTCCTGTCTAGTAGACAACTTATTAGCATACCATATAGTTTGGTCAGATAGGTTTGGGAAACAATGGGTATCTTCTGTGACAAGGAAAGAGGTGACGACCCCAGTAACTCCTTTCTTTCCTCGCCTTCTTCCCTCCATCTGTCCATTTTCAATGCGTGTTTCTTCAGTGCCCAGACCTGCTGTACCTGGATTGTCTCTGAATGGCCAAGGACCCGACTGCGGATGCTATCATGCAAGACACAAAGTGGCTGGGTTGACTGGAGTGTTTACAGGGAAAGCCACAGGAAATTTGTGAAGAAATCCTCCTTCTTCACCCTCCCTCTCTTGGAACACTGAGAGCCAAACACAGGGCTTTTTCTGAGTCTCCACATGCCTCCGTGGTGACCAGTCACATGTGAGTGCCGCAAGCTTCTCCTAGTGTAGGAGGTTGATTTAAAATGACAGGGGCAGTGATAAGTTTTTAATTCTCTTTGCTGTGAACCCCATGGGAGATTGTGAGAACCCCATCTAGACTTACTCGAAGGCATCTGCCCCTTCCCTGTCCCTCCCACTTGAGAATGAGGAGGCTAAACACTCGGGGAAACCCCAGAGAGACAGCTGTAACTTCCTGCAGATGGATGGCGTAACATTGCCAGCAGCCTGTGAGTCATTGCACCTCAGCATCCCAACTCATTACCATCTGCCACAGAACAACAATCACTGTTTTCTTTAAGCAACATCTGGGTTGGCTGTTCAAAGGTATTAGTGGATGACCAGAAGGAGGAGGAATGGACCAGAATTCCCCAAGCATCAGCTAGGAGCTCAACTCCCCTTTGTGTTTGGTTCAGGCTTTGTTTAAAGTACCCTGGGAAGACCACACTGGCCAAAGAGCTATTGAGAGATGTGGAGTTCTGGGATGAGTTTAATGTTAGGGCAGAGGATTCTGTCCTAAGAAAAGGACTCTATAGTCCATTCTGTTTCTTGATGTGGAGGTCCCCTAGCCTAGAAATTGATTGAGCTCTCTGGTAACTGCTTTCAATGCATGTACGTTTTGATCTAAAGTCATCCCCATGTCATAGGTTCTATTATAGCTATCGAAACCAAGGAAAGATGATCGATCACCTGACGAAGGTCACACATGGAGGGATTCACATCCAGATTTGATTGACAGGACCCACCCATCTTTCACCTCTGCTATAGTTGTGTTGGAGAGGATGAGTGAGCACGATGATTCATTTGAGTGCAGAAAAGGAAACTGAGGCACAGAGCTGCTGAGGTCCCGCTGAGATCCTGTGGTGATAGAAATGGAGGGCTCCAAGACTGGGTTCCTTGAAGACTCATGATGACTGTTGTCATCCCCGAATTACTGATACTAGAGAGACTTCAGTGTTGTACAGACAGTTTGCCTCGCTATCCCCTATCATTAGAATGGCACCGCCTCTGTGTCTCCCAAAACCAACACCCAACACTCCTCCAGATAACTCTCCAGGAGCCTGTCCTTGAGACCTTAGAGAAATAACAAGCTCAGGGGAGACCATGGAAAAAGTAAAAGGTAAACAGAGGTCAGGTCACAGACAGTCAGGACTGGCCAGGACATTAGTCCTTGAATAGACACCCATTAACACCCTCCCCCGTTTCAGTACGATCCCACCCTCTTACTCCCCTTTTCTGTGAATATTCACACTATTCCTATACTGTATTCTGGACTCAGGGTTACTTGCCAGTATTCATGCAGTGAGTGCTAGGTGGGCAAACCAAGTTCGAACTTGAAAATAAAAGACTCCTTTGCGAGTTGCAGAGGGCTTTGTAATTCTTGGGCTTGTCTGGGTTTCCCGTGGACTCGGGGCACAACAATGATCTTTAAATGTTGGCATTCTCCACAGTGAGCTGCTTCTTCATCCCGCGGGTGTGTGTAGTGAGTGTGAGGTAGCATCAGGACTCTGTTAATTAGGGAAAGCACTCCATAAAACCCTCATGACGTTGCTATGGTTTCTGAAGACGAGGCTTCCCCTATGACCTTCCCATGAACAAAAACCCATCATCTCAGTTCGAAATACAATTGTTCGCTGACCTAATTCTTAATGCCTTTCTTTATGAATAACAAACTTGATGTAATGAAGCTTTGTCAAAACTATGAGTTGTCTACAGAGCGCCAGCCAGTTTTCATGGTGCGGTCACTTGTGGGCTGAGTATATATGCAAATATTTGATGAAGCGAAACAAGAGTGGGTATGTGAGTGGGTGCTGGGTGGGGGAAAGAGAGAGCATTGCAGTTCTTTGCACTACGAGTCACTGATAGGAAACAATAATGCAAACTATTTGGTGTGTGTGTGTGTGTGTGTGTGTGTGTGAGTATGGGCACCCTTGCAAGCAAGTGTGGAAGGTAGAGGTTTGGTATTGGATATCCCTTTTTCATCTCTGGCTACCTTGTTTTGTGAAGACAAGATTTCTCACTGAGACTGGGCTTTATCCACTGGCGAGGCTAACTTGTCAGCCGGCCCAGGCTACTCCCAGCAGGGAGAGTTTAGGCACACGGTTGTATGACCCGATCCTTACACGGGTCCAGGCATCCAAACTCAGATCCCCACGCCTTCTCAGCAAGCACTTTACCTGCTGGACTATCTCCCCAGCCACTGAATGGTTCATTTTTAAAAGTTTTTAAAATTCTTTGTGGGCTCAGCAGTGTAGAGCTCACAGACTACTCTTCTAGAACACCCAAGTTCGATTCATAGCACCCACATTAGGCAGCTCACAATGGCCTGTAGTTCTGGTTACACGGGATCTGACGCTTTCGGTCTCCTCTAGTACATGCATGCACATATGTGTATCTCCTACAGACACACATGATACATAATTAAAAATAATATAGATAATTCTTTAAAAGATCCTTTGTGAAGTAACGTTTAAAAAAATAAATAAAACAAATAAAATATATTTTTGTATATCTTTGTTTATATAGATTTAAAAAAAAAAATCCTGACACGTTGTGGTCTGCTAAGGTTCTTCTCCTTGCCATCAACTTTTATCTGTATATGCTAGAGTATTTTTAAATCCATGGTGTAATGTCAGAGATTTGATTCAAAAAAATCACCCATTACATTTGTGCTCATGGATTGGGAAAAATAAATCTTGAAAACATTCCTTACAACCAAAAGCCAGCCTATAGATCAATGAAGGTCCTATCATAACCCAAGTGATATTTCATTAATCCTAGTGTCTCATTAAAACAGAAAAAATTGTCCAGTTTGTTTGACATAAGTAAAAGACTCCCAAGTAGCTGTACAATCTTAAGCAAAAGGAGCAAGCTAGAAGCATTGCACCCCTTGACTTTAAAATATGCTCAAAGTATATCAAACATGTCTATAGTAACCCATGTGATGATACTGACATGAACACACATGGACTGATGGACCACAATAGAGGATCTAGAATAGATCCTTGTGTTCATTGGCAAAGTTCCTTAGAGAGACACCAGGAATGCACAATGGGAAAAGGACAGTTTTTTTTTTTTTAATAGATGGTTCTAGAAAACCTGAATATCCACGGCAGGGAGGAGGGGTTTGGGAAGAAGACTCACTCATCAGTTAATAAACGTTAGAGCCAGGCATGGTGGCACACACCTTTAATCCCAGCACTCAGGAGGCAGAGGCAGGTGGATTTCTGAGTTCGAGGCCAGGCTGGTCTACAGAGTGAGTTCCAGGACAGCCAGGGCTACACAGAGAAACCCTGTCTCGAAAAACCAAAAACCAAAAACCAAAAACCAAAAACCAAAAACCAAAAACCAAAACCCAAAACCCAAAAACCAAAAACCAAAACCAAAAACCAAAAAAAAAAAAAAAAACCACCACCACCAACAAAAGTTAGAACTCCAATCGGGTCAAACAGCTAAATACAGGAATTAACCTTTGAAAGCCCTCGAAGAGAACATGAGGAACTGCTGACTCGTGATAGCTGCCCGGCAAACACTTTTTTTTTTTTTTTAAGGTTCCCCAAACCGTGAGCAACTAAAGCAAAATTAAACAAGAGTTACACTGAACTGAAGAGCTTCTGCCAGGTAAAAAGAGAAGCCTACAGAATGGGAGAAAATATTTATAAATTAAACATGCGGCCATAAGGTCTCTGAAAGAATGCTGTCGATAGCCAGGAGAAGACACAAATCAAAACCTCAAACAGACCTCATCACCTCACTCTAGATAGAACAGCTCTTTTCAAAAAGACCAAAGAGGGATGATGCTTGTAAAAGGTGTAGAGGAGAGCTGGGTGTGCTGGGGCAGGCCTGTAATCCCAGTGTTCCAGGAGTCAGAGGCAGGTAGATGGCTGTGAGTTCAAGGCCAGCACGGTCTACCTGATTCAGCAATCTCGCTACCGGAGAAAGAAAATAAAATTCTTACATTTAAATGGACTGATCTCTCTCTGAACTCCCATGTTATAGGGAATTCACAGTAACCAAGATGTGAAACAACCCCAGTATCGTGTCAACAGAGTTATATAAGGAAAAACAATATTTTTCTGTGTACATCCCGTAATATATGATTCAGCCGTAAACTGGCAGTTCTGTCATTTTTGGTAACTTGGATAATCTAGAAAAGTGTTATGCTACACGTAATAAACTCACATGGAAAAACGACTATTGCATAATCCTGTTCATGTGAGGAATCTAAAAGGTGTTCTTGTGGAATGTGAAGACACTGTAGAGGACGTCAGAGGTCAGGGCGGGTAGAGGGGAGGGTGAGATGGCCCGGGTAATGGGTACAACGGCACAGTCAGATAAGAGCACTGCCAATATCGTATTGCGGACTGTAGCTAATGGTCGTGTGTTGTGTGTTTCACGCAGCTCAAGGGAAGAACTCTGAGTGCCCTCGTAGCTGCTACTGCTGCGGCATGCCCTCAGCACTCTGATTGGTCTATAATGTGTACATGTGTCAGAACATAAAGTTCCATCTCAGAAATACACAAAAATCCAGTGGGCGGGGTAATTACAGGAGCTCATAATGGACTGACACTAAGTGATGGGTAGTTTGTAATTTATCACAATACTCTTTAGTTTTGTAGTGTTTGGAAATTTCATTATTTATTTCATTTATTCATTTATTTTCCTTAAAGGAATTGTTTCTTGCAGCCCAAGAGCGCCATCTGTAGGTCAACAACGAGGACCATCTTTTTGGAAAGGACTTAAGTTCCAAACAAATTGCTCCAAAGCCCAGAAGTGAGATGCCAGGAAACTCAGTTACTTGAGAAAACTAACTCCAGGGCAACTGTCAAGCATCCCAGGCCTTTGGAAGCAGAGTCTGGGAACAACATGAAAATGAGCTTGTGCTGTCTCGGAGCTGATGGCTGTCGCTTGTGCTGTCTCGGAGCTGATGGCAGTCAGTACTCACATGTGTTAATGAATGAGGAACATGTGGTTTTCTAGATAAAGAGACATTTTTTTCCACGGTGAGTCAGGTAACAAAGCTTATGGGCCTTTGTTGAGCATGAATTTAGTCATACCTGTTGGCATGATTTAAAAGTTAAGACTTATTCATCCACAGAAACAAATAGTACATGGGTGGTTTTGAAAGAACTTATCAAATAAACATTTTTGATAATTCTAAAACTTTTAGGAGCTGAGCAATGGCTCAGTGGTTGAATGCTTGCTGTGCAGTCACGAAAAACACTTGTGATTCCAGCTCCAAGGGAACAGATACCTTCTTCCAGCCTTCACATCTGCACAGGTACTCATATGTGCCATATCTGCACAGGTAATTACACTTGCACTGGTGCACACATTGGTACAAGTACTCATATCTGCACAGATACACCTGCACAAGTGCACGCATCTGTATAGATACTCAGACCTGCACAAATGCACACATCTGCACAGGTACTCACACCTGAATAGGTACACATACATCTGTACAAATACTCACACGTGCACAGGTGCACACATCTGTACAGATATTCACACCTACACATGTGCACACATATGCATAGGGACTTATACCTACACAGGTGTGTGCACCTGTATCCATACCCCGCACAGATACACACACACACACACACACACACACACACACACACACAAATAAATAAGTAAATAATATACATAAATATTTCTAAAATGTTCTAATTGTAACTTCTAACACTGGAAAGTAGCTCTGTGAAATTGCTACCACACTAACAGATCTGTGTCTCTTAGGTTGCCCAGAATCTGTGGCTGGGTCAGTTTTCTGAAGCTTGGGTTTCGACTTTCATAGGGAAACCATCCCTCATGTGTTTGTCCCTTCTCTGCCTGAGTAAGCGTCTGCAGGCTGAGCACCATTTTCAGCAGGAGACAGAAATTGCTGGCATTAAATATCTGCCTCCTCTTGCTTTCTACCTTTTTTCTATTTAATCCTCATAGCTACTCCTGTATCATCTGCATGTAAATTAATTTCTAGGCTAGCCTCAAGTACAAGTTGGTTGCTTAAACAGCAGAGTTGTGTGTCCCCATAGTTCTAGAGACTGGGAATCAGGCACCAAGGGCTTGGGGGTCTGGTTTATTTTGAAGGCCTTTTCTCCTGACACTAGAATGACTGCTTTCTCCATGTGTCTCCGTCTACTGCTCCTTCATCTTCTGGGATTGGGCCCTGCCACTATGACCTCATCTCATCTTAATTACCTTTTTTTTTTTTTTTGGTTTTTGGTTTTTTGACACAGGGTTTCTCTGTATAGCTCTGGCTGTCCTGGAACTCACTTTGTAGTTCAGGCTGGCCTCGAACTCAGAAATTCGCCTGCCTCTGCCTCCCGAGTGCTGGGATTAAAGGCGTGCACCACCACACCCGGCCTTTATTACCTTCTTAAATGCCACATTCTGAGGTTCTGGGGGTAGGGATTTCAACATAAGCATTTGGGATAGAGGACATAATTTATCTCTTATTATTTGTAATCCATGTTTTGTCCATGAGGAAGCCAAAGCTTGGAGTCTTTCAGTAGCTCCCCCAAATCTCTAAGCATCTGGATTTGGGTCTATTTCTGTCACCTGCTCACATGGCAGGTTGGAATCCTGTCACCCTCTCTTTATGCCAGGGCACACTCACCCTGTGTTTCTGTGGTTTGAATGAGAATGTTACCCATAGACCATTGTTTGAATGTTTGGTTTCCAGTTGGTAGAACTGTTTGGGAAGGCTTAGGAGGTGTGGCCTTGTTGGAAGAGGTTTGTCCCTAAAGGTGGACTTTGAGGTTTCAAAAGCCTATGCTATTTCCAACTAGTGCTCTCTCCCTGGCTTTTGTCTGTAGATTTTGACGGAAGCTCTTAGCCATTTCTCCTGTTCTATACCTGCCTGCCTGCTACCACACTCCTTTTCATAATGGTCATGAACTCTACTACCCTTTGGAACTGTGAGACCCCAAATTAACCATTTTCTTTTATAAGTTACCTTGGCCATGATGTCTCTTCACAGAAATAGAAAAGTCACTAAGACACCTAACTTTTTGACATAGTTGATCAACCCTCGCTCAACTCACTTGTCCTTTGCTGGTTTTGAAAATAACAGCCGGGCTGGTGAGATGGCTCAGGGGGTAAGAGCACCCGACTGCTCTTCCGAAGGTCCAGAGTTCAAATTCCAGCAACCACATGGTGGCTCACAACCATCCGTGGCAAGATCTGATGCCCTCTTCTGGAGAGTCTGAAGACAGCTACAGTGTACTTACATATAATAAATAAATAAATCTTTAAAAAAAAAAAAAAAAAAAAGAAAAGAAAATAACAGCCAAACTTCTATTTCTTTTTACTCCCATACCAAAGTTTATTTTAATCTATATTGTATTTAACTCAGTAATAGGTGAAAGTTTTGACTGCTCACGCCTCTGGAGAAAATGACACAGGCCATTACAAACTCAGAGGTAGGCTAATTTTTGCCCTTATTTCTTGTCCTTGGGTCACCCTTAGTAGTCAGTGCTTCAGAAGTTCCACTCTTTCTTATTTTCTACTTCTAATCTATATACAACCCATCCACAGACATTCCCCTCCTTCTACTAGTTCTTTCCATCACTCCATCTTCCTTTTATCTGTACCTTAGGAAAGATGTCTGAATCAACTGCTTTCTTAGGCTTGAAGGCCCACTTTTAGCAAACCAAGAGTTGTGACTCAAAATCCATTAAAACAACTCCCACGTGGCATCTTCCATCCACGGGGAACCCCAAACAGGTATATCCTATCTCGTTATTGATGTTCTTGGTACAGGAAATGTTTTGTTACTATCAGTAACACGATGAATCATGACGCTTCCTGTTCAAGATGACTGATACAGCAGGTATATTAGGTATATTTACCTGCGCGCTTTCTTTTCCAGTTCCTTTGAAGAAGTATAAACCTGAGTATAATAATAGCATATTTCTATTTTCACAGAAATACTTTAATAGTCGTGATAAGCCGAGGAGATTAGTAGTGATGTCTACATTTTAAATCAGAAGCCTAGACCTCAGAGAGAGCACATCCAGCTTGCCCAGTCTCTCTCGGTAGAAGAGCCAGTCTGTCAACTTGGCGCTGGAGTTGCCTCATCCAGCGCTGAGTTTTGTTGGGATTATTTTGTTATGCAAGTCCAGTCATTCACTAGGGCAGGCTTGCTTCCTAATTACCTCGAGTTGTTTCTATGGTGAAACTATTTCGTATCACATTTAAGACCAAGGTCTGCTTTCATTTGCATTCATCTCCATCTGTGGTATAGGATGCATCTGAGCGACTACCCAAGTCTGGAACACAGGCTCTCCCCAGTCGTCTAGACTTCCAGTGTGTCTGAGCCTGCTGCTCCTTAGTGCGTTCAGCACTGTGGATCTACTATCTAGGTGTTGGTTTGGAGTCCAAACACTGATTCTCTTTTAGTACCTACTTTTTGTGTATTTGGGGTTTCGCAGAATGGCTTAAACTCAGAGCCAGCATTCTATCACCAAACTACCCACTCAGCCATTACTTATTTTTTTAAAAGGATTTTTTTTTCATCTTCTTGGAATCTAGTGGAAAGCAATGCCAAGTGTCTCATTTCTCATTTTTTTTTGTTTTTTTATTTGCTCTATGCTTTTCTGTGGAATATTTCATATATGTTTATATCTTTATTATAGTTTATTTTTTATCTTAGTACATGGACATAATCCTCGCTACTCTGGTTCATTCTTTCAAGGTTTTGTACTCTGGATACTCTGGATATGTATAGACAAACATATTAAACATGTACAAACATCATGTAGTAAAACTACACACACACACACACGCACACACACACACACACACACACACACACACACACACCTACCTGAGTATGCTTAGAATTATATTATACATCCTCTGACACAAGGTACCTCCTTCCCTTAATACACAATTAGTTGATTTCCATGACAACCAGTGGACATACTTTAAATGGTGCTATATTTTCAAAGACACACAGGTTCTAAGTGCATAGGTTACTGTAAAAGATGAGCCCAATGTGAATCCTATATTCCTGTTACAAATATTATCTAAATATTTAGTTTACCAATTCTGTCTGGTATATTTGGATCTATCTAGCTGCTTGACGGAGATGCATCAGCCTGGCCTGTTTAAGCATGAAGAGAGTGTCTGAATCTGGGAGGCCACTTGGATAATCAAGGATGATCAGGGCTTGGTGTAGGACAAGCTTTCTGGGTTTGCTCGCACTGCTTAGCTTTGGGTTCTTTGTACTACATCTCGAGTTAGAACATGAATTAGGTCAAAATGCCTTTAAGCTAAGCTCCTATCTCTTTCTCTGTGTGTGGTTATTCCCCCCAGGCTGCAGTGGGGGAGTGAGACTTCTCCACGTAAATACTCTTTACCCACTTCTCTCTGAAGGCGTCCTCCGGTGACTGGAAACCTGTGTTTTAGTACCCAGTTCCTTCCTGTCTCCCCCAGACCCCCTTTAGCCTCTTACATCATCACCACTTGAAATTTCTCACCATCCATTGTGGATCAGAAACGTTTATTGAAATGGAACACAGGGACAGAAAAAAAAGACATAGTGACCAAAAAGAGCAGCTTAATGGAGGTCGAAGGTTGTAATGAAAGCGCTCCCCATGGCTTAGATAAATGGGTACAGTGTTCATCAAGAGCTTTACAATAATGGATGAGAATCCGGACTGCTCGTTACCATCCTGCACCAGTCATTCTAAACATTGTCAGTCAAACTTTTTCCATTCCTCAGCTGACCACTCCCATACTCTCTCCCATGGGGAACACCAGGGGGACTCCATGCACAGTAAAGATAGCAACAGCTTGGTGTATCAGTTCCCCCCGGATGAGAGCATCAGTGATTGCAGGCCGGCTGTCCATAGGGGAGCCTCTAGCCCCTATATGGCTTTTTGCGTTAAATCAATCAAAATTAAATACTATTGAAATTCTCTTCGCATTGTAAGAGGTCTTTAATCTTTTTCTTCTGTGTTAGTAGTGACCATCATGTTGGACAGTGCAGACGTAGAATAATTCTTCTGGGCTGGTGAGATGGCTCAGTGGGTAAGAGCACCCGACTGCTCTTCTGAAGGTCTGGAGTTCAAATCCCAGCAACCACATGGTGGCTCACAACCATCTCTAACAAGATCTGATGCCCTCTTCTGGAGTGTCTGAAAACAGCTACAGTGTACTTACATATAATAAATAAATAAATAAATCTTTAAAAAAAAAATTCTTCCATTCCAGAAATTTTCCATTAATGTTTTAGATTCTATCACCATTAGTTTCATAAAAACCTACATTGGCATCATTTCTCAGCTATGATGTATATATGAGAAACACCATATATGTGTAGCATGTAATGACATCTCTGAGAATTAGTAGTGGCAAAACAAATCTTAAGTAGATAATATCTACTCATAAAAATCTGAGAAATCCATTCAGCCTACACACTGCTGAATGCCCACTCTGCCAGATAATAGCTGCGTGTTGGAGGTTGCAAAGTAATTTACACCAGATACCTGCCTGAGTTTCTAGGTGTTCATTATCTAGTTGAGGGAATGGACAGGGATACAAATGCCACATTGCAGGGTGACAGGTATAATTACTGACGTGTGTTTAAAGTAAGTGTGGAGCCAATACCAAGGGAAGCTTAATAAGCTGTTTCTACCCAGAAGGTGGCAGTTGGCATTTGAAGTCTGTGCAGGGATTAGCAGTATGCTTGTTTGGCTGGAGGAATGAAGGAGAGATGATTTTAAAAGGGTCAGTTCATTTCAGGCCACTGCAAAAAGGAACACATGGCTGGTTACCAGCCCTAAGGAAAGGAGGCAGGCTGCAGCCCCCATCACCTCCGTTACTAAAGTTAGTTAAACCTGAAGGTGAATTAGGCTGGCAGGATCAGGAATATCAGGCTGAGTTAGAGTCACAGGAGCCATATTTCTTCAGAAGTCATGATCTGGTGGAGATCCCAGTTTGGTAACAAGAAATAGTACCAGGGATTTTGAATCAAAGTCTTTTTTTTTTTTAAGGGATGTATTTGATGACCTGGAGATCATGGCATGGGCTCGTGGGGAGTGGAAGGGAGGCAATAAGAGGTAAATATAGGAAAAGAAAGGGAAGAAGCCTTCTAGATCCAGTGGTGAGTTTCATTTCAACAAATGCTTGTGGCTTCTTCCCAGAGTTAAAACAGTGGATTAACCAGAGCCCTAGAAGTGAGTGATTATGTTAACCCCTTATCCACTGTAAACATTCATGGGCACCTACAGAAAGGTACTTATTGAATACAGTTATTATACTGGTTTTTAAAAATTGGCAAACATAATTATCCCCTCTTGGGGCTGAAGCTTGGTTCAGCCATTGAGAGAGCACACTGCTCTTACAGAGGATACAAGTTCAATTCCCACCACCCACACATGTTGCCCCATAACCCCCTGTAACTTCAGCGCCAGGGGATCTGAAGTCCTTTTGGCTTCTTCAGGTGTTGCACTCACACAAAACACACAGACTGTCAGACACGTACGCTCATAGGTAGAATAAAATAAACCCAGAAAGCAGATATTTCAGAAGCTGTTTAGGAATGGAGATTCCCCTACAGGTTCCCAAGGCCCCCAGATGTCCCACGTCTTCCTTACACAACTGGCTCCAGTGAACACAGTGCCAGAAGTACTTTTTTTTTTTTTTTAAATCAGAACAACAAATTAGGGAAAGAAGTCACTAGCATACTTCTTGGAACCTCCATTTTCAAAGGAAGAAAATGACTTTGCACAGTAAATATTAATTTTGACTTAAGGGAAATCTGCCTTAGGAGAAAATGGCAGATGGATCCCAGAAATTAGTCACTATGTGTGGAAAGTGACCAATCACATTAGGAATGCTGAGGAAGAGAATTGCTTGGATTCTCAGTTTTACTTAATTTGCAATATAAATTTAGCGGCGATAATCTGTTTGGTTCTATAAATCGGGGAAATGGGTAGGACTTGTCTAGCCGTAGCTCTTAATAAAATGCCAAACAGTGACCGAGTGGAAATCAAAGTCTTTGTTGAAACCAATATTCTTTTAAAGGCCCTTTTCAAGTTCCCAACAGAATGCTTCCCGTAGGGGCTGAAGAGGTTGATCAGTGTCTGAGATCACCTTTGTGGATCTGCCCCCAAATGACCAAAATGAAAACTCCTTTTTGAGGGATCCTCAGGAGAAGAGCTCCTTGTGGCTAGAGACGGATGAGACAGCCAGGAAGAGAGCAGACTGCAGATAGTATTCTGAATTCTGAGGAGAGCACCGAGGGCCCTGCACTTTTAGGAATAGAGACAGCGAGCAATGGGTGGTGAGTAAGGTATTTTGACCCCCTGGGTTTCCTTATGTTTGATCTTGATTGGCCCTATAGCTCCATTTAATTTACTGGCCGAGTCTTACATGAATAATGTCTGGATCTCATTGAAAGCTCACACAGGGCTTGAGGGAAGACAGGAAATCATCAAGAGAGTTAGTTCTAAAGAGGGATGGACTGCACAGGGACCTGCAGAAGCCTTTTGGGAAGGACAGCGGAGGGCAAGGGTTAGGATACCAAGCCTCCGGAGAGGGTAGAAAGTCAGAATGCCCTTGGCAAATGCTGAAAAATCTCACTAAATATAACCATTATTGCTCTGGTGGGGAATTCTGTCTTCTTCATTTGCCAGGGGATGATGAGTTTGTGTGTGATCCTTCTGACAGGATAACTCTCCGGAGTTAGCCCCAGGAAGGGAAGACACTGCTCCCAACCAGGTCCCTTAACTCCAAGCTAGCCAGGAATAGAACTTGGAGACTTTATATTCATAGAACTGATCTTTCTGGGTGACAGCAGTCTTGAAGGTTGAACAGAGAAGACGTCCTCCTGTGGCCAGAGAAGTGGCTGGACCCAGAAGCAGAGGCTAGACCAGAGAAGGAAAGGGTGGAGGGGGCTGTGATAACCAGGGAATAGGAAAAGCCTCCTTGAGGTGTCTGTTCTCAAAGCATCACCTTTGATTCATTTCCTCCAGCCTCCTTTGCAGATGGACATTATGACTCATGATGTAGAAACTCCACGTTGTTTGAGCGCGTAGTCATCAGCAATAGCAGCTGTCTATCCAGGCTGTGGTCTTTATGTTTCTACTCTAGAGAAATGCTAACCAGAAGCAGGGCGAGAAACTCTCATCAGGAAATGGTCCAAGTGTGGCCTCTGAGCCAGCATTGGCATCATCACCTTGGAAACTGTGAGAGATGCAAATTCTGTACTTACCTGGAACTTTAGGCATTGTCACCACCTCCTCCTCTACCCCGAGCCCCCCATCACCACACCACCATCATAACTACCATCACCATTACCACAACCACCACCATCAGGGCCACCATCACTGCTACTGCTGCTGCTGCCAGCCCATAGCTTTGTAATTTTGTTGCCCCTGAGAGCCCAGAAATGTACAGGTTGGGAAAGTTTTAAGTATTTGGAGAACTTTGTGGAAGCATGTCTTCTCTCTCACTTGTAGGCATACTGGGAAAATGGAACAAATTTTCTCTTTACTCATCACAATAGCATATGATATGAAAAACAGAAATAAGAGCTTTTGCTATCCTCACATCCTGACTTCTCTGAGACAGATCATGCATCCCTGACTGGCTGAGAATTCATTGTGTATACCAGGTAGTCCTTGAACTTACAGAGATCTGCCTGCCTCTGTCTCCCAAGTGCTGGGATTAAAAAACATGTGCCACCAGGCCAGGCTGCTTTTTAGGTTTTGTTTTTTTTTTTTAAAGGTAGTCTTGATGTATAGCTCAAACTGCCTTTGATCCTGCCTCTGCCTCCCAGGTGTGTGCCTGGCACCACCTTGAAATGTTTTTGGCCGGGCGTGGCGGCGCACGCCTTTAATCCCAGCACTCGGGAGGCAGAGGCAGTCGGATTTCTGAGTTCGAGGCCAGCCTGGTCTACAAAGTGAGTTCCAGGACAGCCAGGGCTATACAGAGAAACTCTGTCTTGAAAAACCAAAAAAAAAAAAAAAGTTTTTGTTAGGTAGGAGAAGCTGTAGTAAATTGTAAAGCTACAGAAGACACATATACCAAGGCTTTGATCTCTAGAAGTGGTGGTACACCCCTGCAATGAGGCAGGAGCATTGCATGCTTCGAGCCAGCCTAAGCTACATAGTGAGACCTTGTTTCAAAGAGATTCTTCTAGGATGTACAGGCATGCTGGTGAACTCACAGAATGAAAGATGAAAATGTAGAGTGTGGGTCCAAGCCTTCCTGCCTTCCTCCTTTGTCTTTAGTAATGGTTGTTGTCCTCCTGAGAGCACAGGCTCACTCAGTAGGCCAGCTTTTCCCTTCCTCTGTGCCTTTTCATCTTGTGCCTTGAGCTACTGCTATGCTCCCTCCTTTTATTACCATGTCTGGCTTCTTTCTTTGAAGAGGTGACCAGAGCTGGGCCAAGGTATACCAGTTGGCCTTTCCCAGCTTGGCTGGCTGTGCCAAATTTCACCTGTACCTCTACATGTTTCTGGATGCCCCTTTAGCTGAAGCCAGCCTAACTCAGTTGAGTTAAATAGAACTGGTAGAGTTTCTCGATTGATCAAAGGAAAAGTCCAT
This sequence comes from Mus pahari, assembly GCF_900095145.1. Classification (NCBI taxonomy): domain Eukaryota; kingdom Metazoa; phylum Chordata; class Mammalia; order Rodentia; family Muridae; genus Mus; species Mus pahari. Next base: position 97,607,881 of record NC_034599.1, read on the forward strand.
AATTTTTACAGATTTAGTAAATCCCATTTTACCAAGTTTTTCTTTGGATCTCACGTTTAACTGACCTCCTATCATTTCCTCATTTGTTAGCTTGCTTATTTTGTTTTGTTTTTCTGAGGCAGGGTCTTACTGCATAGCCCAGACTGCTCTTGAATTCCCCATCCTATGGCCTCAGACTCCTAAGTGCTGAAATTACAGATGTGAGCCACCCGGCCTGGCAGGGGTTGGGTGGTTTACTCCAAATGATTACCAAGGGTTCGTATCCAATTGTCTCATCCAGGAGATAGTCATTTGTTCATTGTTTTTTCCTTATGAGTATGTGTATGTATGTGTATGTCTGTTTACATGGACTGGATTCATGGGCTGAGGAGTCCACATGTGCATGGAGGCAGGAGGATAACACTGGATGACTTCCTCAGTTGCTTTCAGTCTTACTCACCAAGGCAGATGTTGAACCCAGACTGCACAAATGTGGCTTGTCCTCCTAGGCAGCTCATTCTACCTTCAGAACACCAGAATTATAGGAGTGTCCCTCTACCCATTGGGCATCAGGCTTTACACATCTGGATGCTGGTCCTCATTCTTGCACGGCAGCTGCCTTGGCCATGGATCCATCTCCACAGCTCTGAGCTTCATTCAGAAAGGAGCATACCATCCAGAGAGTTAGGGCAAGCTTATGTGTAGACCTTAAGCAGAAGAGTACAAGTGGGCAGCTACCCACAGGATGATACCAAGCCCCAGAATGGACTAGCTTAAACTGTGTAAGCACACAGCTTACTTTAAAGACTTTGTGTGAAGAAAGGAATGTAGGATTTATCCCTAATAACTTTTATAAATTGTCTACTTGCTGGGATGATTTGGGATATAGTGGATTAAAGAGTATTGTTAAAATTAATTTATCCTGTCTGTACTGCTGTAGTAGAACATAGCTAGCAGAAAGTTTAGGTTGCTGTATCTAGCTTTTATATTTTCCCCATACTTCCATTTGATTGGATGACACTGGCCTAGAGCAGTAGCCAAGGTAAGGGAGACTCAGTGACCGTTAGGTCAGAAGCCAGGGGCCAGCCTACCCAGCAAGCATTAGACTCTTATCATCATAAGCTTGTGGCCGAAATGAATGGAGCATTCAGAATCCTCAAATGCAGCTTTCACTGTTTAAATTTTTCTGGGTTGAATGGTTGCCAACGAATCATGGCTTCTGTATGTTTGGCCATTGAAAGATGGTGGGGAGCAGGATAGGGAGATGGAGGAGAGGACTGTACAGGGGAAGGCTCTGCTTCTTAAATGTTTGGTGCTCCTTATGTTTTTCTTCCTCTGCGTATAAAGCAGATTGGTGGTGGCCAGCAGCTCTGTCTATATCCGCTGGAAGCAAATGTCCACAGTAATCTGAAGTTTGGGGCTTGAAGTGGCATAGCCAGTGGCATTAGGAAGTATGGAAGAGATGCATGAAAATGTTGTCAAACAAATGAAATCTCTGCGAGTCCCCCAACCCTGGAAACTGTTTATAGAGCAGGTTCTGAAAGTGGAGCATCCTTTGAGAGCTGAAGATCTTTCAGGGTTTCGAAGTTCAGATCTAGGGTTTAAAGTTTTGTAATTGGCAGCTCCCCACCCTCTGTGCTTCCTGGAAATTGATGAAATATTGTAAGTGAAGCAAAGAGAAATGTAAGGTCTTCTGGAGGCACAGGGTACTCCTCCCCAACACAAACTGTCAGAGGCAAAATGACTTAATCTTTTACCAAACTTCATCGGTAAAGTGCACCAATCATATCAGATTGAAGAATTGGGCCTCAGATGCACAGATCCCCCCCATCTGTCAACTCCAGGGTTCCTTCCTGATCAGGACATCACATTGCCCTCGACGTCATGCCTGTGGATTTTAAGATAAGACATTTTCTGTTGTTGCTGGTCATGGTGGCACACACCTTTAATCGGAGCATTCAGGAGGCAGAGGCAGATAGAGTTTGAGGTCAGCCTGGTCTACAGAGGGAGCTCCAGAACAGACAGGACTACACAGAGAAATCCTGTCTCAAAAAACACAGACAGACAGACAGACAGACAGACAGACAGACAGACAGACAAATGAAAATGACATGAAGATTGAAGGCCAGAGGAAGGAGGCTCCTGTCATGTCCCTAAATCAGCACAGAATCAGGGGACATCTCATCTGTTCCTGCAGCCCTCCTCACCCCACCCCTGCCCCCACCACACTTAGGGGTGATGCTATTGCAGTGCTGTGTGATACACTACTTCTCAGGAAGTATTGATCAGGAAGCATTGATGACCCTGACAGATACATATGGGCCATGAGCCAATGATATTTTGGGATGCCCTGAGATTACAGGCTTACAGGACTCTGAGTGTGTAGGAGAAGTGGTGGGCGCTGACCAGAACATCAGAGCTGGTCAGAAGGTACAGTTGCTGGCTTGATTAGAGAGGAGTCTGATGCAATGGTATTTGCCTTGGAGTTCTATCAAGCAAAGCTTGAGGTCTGCCAGGAGCTTGTCATCCATTGGTCATTGATTCCAGGAAGTTTATGATATAATGCCACTTGCTAGATGGAGATGCCAGGACAAATGACAACAATATGATGAGTCTCAGGCTCGGTACAGCAGGTCACATTGTCAAGGGCCCAATATTAGACACTGATTTCCTTATTTACTTCCTAATCTTAGTCATGCCACCATGACTGTGAGGTTATGTGCAAATAAAATTAAATGTATCATATGTGTGAGTGTGTGTTGGGGGCAGGGATAACACATGAACGTAGCATGAATTTGGAGGCCAGAGGACAACTTGAAAGAGTTGGTTCTCTCCACTGTGTGAGTCTTAGGGACTCAAGTTTATCAGGCTTGGCAGCAAATGCCTTAACTCAATAAAACACCTCACCAGCTCAGAACTGTGTGTGTATACTCTTGGGATTCATTTACAAAGCAGAGCATTCTCTGAGCAAATCAGAGCAAAGACAGGATCCCTCCTAGTACAGCGTGCTTGATGATGGTAGTGGGTAGTAAGGTAGGGAAAGCATAGGGCCCAAGATCATTAACAATCTTCTGTCGTTCTTGAGGGATGGGGTGGTAGAATGCCCCAACAGCTACAAGCAATGACAGGGAACACAGACATGCACTTCTAGCTATGTATGGCTGCATGAACTGTGCCTAAATTAGTAGTGTGCATGAATTCCTCTGTTCCATATTGTCTAGGGCCCCTGGTGGGAAGACTGAAAGTTGGGGTGACTTTGAAAACTGGGGTTCCAGCTGCTCATATGTCTTCTTGTTGGATCTGAATTGGAGCTGTTGTCAGGAATACTTTCTGAGAGACTGGAGGTGACAGTGAAGTGTACAGTCCTGTGTGTGCCTCTTCATAGCATGGTGCCTGGATCTACGAGTAGGAATTCTCTCAGAAATAAGGGAACTCTGTGTGTTCCTTTCTGACCTAGCCATAGAAACCCCGCATTTTAAATTCTGCCATATTTTATTGATATAGAAGTCCCAACCTGGGATGGGTGCATGGTTCAGTTGGTGGAGTACCTATCTAGCACACATGAAACCCTGACCTTAATCTCTAAGTGAACGGGTAACTCTGAAATTTTGGCACATGTCTTTAATCCCAGCACTTGGTGGGGGGAAGAAAGGAAGTTCAAGTTGCTATTTAGCTAAATAATGAGTTTTAGGCTGGCCTAGGATATATGAGATCCTGTTGAAAACAAAATACTAAACAAAACCATGAAAAACTCAATTAAAAACTGTTTTAGTAGAAGAGTCTTTTAACTATTGAGGTTATAATTTTTTTTGAGCTTTGAAATATAATTGACAATTGCATCTAAGGTATGTGTGTCTTAGGGTTTTCTTGCTGTAAAGAGACACCCTGACCACTGCAACTCTAATAAAGAAAAACATTTCATTGGAGCTGGCTTACAGTTTCAGAGGTTCAGTCCATTATCATCATGGTGGGAAGCATGGTAGTGTGCAGGCAGACATGGTGCTGGAGAAGGAGCTAAGAGTTCTACATCTTGATTCATGAGTGGCAAAAGGGGACTGTGTGCTACACTGGGTACAGCTTGAGCATAGGAGACCTCAAAGCTCGACGCCACAGAGGCGTACTTCCTCCAACCAGGCCACACCTTCTAATAGTACCCTCCCTATAGCCAAGCATTCAAACACATGAGTCTATGGGGGCCATCCCTATTCAAACCACCACAGTATACAATATTATATATACATACATATATATATATATATATATATATATATATCTAATATGTACATAATATATGCATATATGTATGTATAAAATGATTACCACGATCAAGTTATTTAATACATCTATCGCCTTACATAGTTCCAATATATGTGTATATGTGTGACTGTGCACATGCATGTGTCTGTGTGTCGTATGTGTGTGTGTGCATTTGTGTGACTGTGTGCATGTATGTGGTAAGGACATTTGGGCTCTGCTTTGTTAGCAAATCTTTAGTACACAATACAGTATTACTTATAATCCTGAATATATTACTGGTCTTATATACTATACTATATAGGACCAATTTATCATGGACTTGGCATCATATACTCTGAGGAGCATCTCCCCATTTCCTCCACACCTCTGCGTTTTTGTTAGATTCCATATGTAAGCGAGGTAGTACGGTACTTTAACTTTTCTTTCCAAAATCTTACAGTTAGTGTAATGCCCTCAAGTTGCTGCAAATAGCAGAACTGACTTATTTTTATAGCTGACCAGCCTTCCACTGTGTGCAAGATGCAAGCATGTATTACTCATTCTACCCCTTTACCTGTCGACGGGTGGTGAGAGAAGTTCCCGTGTCCTGGGTATTTATGAATGATGTTGCAATGAATGACCAGGGGGTACAGAGATCGCCAAGATGCGGATTTCCTTTCCTATTAGAAGTAAGATTTCTGGATCATGCAAAAGTTCTCTCTGCAGACTTTTGAGGCATTCATTGTTTTCTTTTTTTTTTTTTTTTTTTTAAAGATTTATTTATTTATTATATGTAAGTACACTGTAGCTGTCTTCAGACACTCCAGAAGAGGGCATCAGATCTTGTTGCAGATGGTTATGAGCCACCATGTGGTTGCTGGGATTTGAACTCCAGACCTTTGGAAGAGCAGTAGGGTGCTCTTACCCACTGAGCCATCTCACCAGCTCCCTATTTGTTGTTTTCTACAGTGGTTCCAGCGTTGTACAGTTCTAACAACAATGCACAGGCTCCTTTCAAATCTACAGCCTTACTCACATGTAATTTTATTTTTAGCTTATATTTCCCATACTCCCTTATGCTGAGCATTTGTGTGTGTGTGTTTTATGATTATACATACTTAATAATTTAATTCATAATAGTCATGAATTAAAAAGACTTTTAATAGGATACGTCTTTCTATCAAATATAGGTTTGAGAATTTCTCTCATTCTGTTTTTTTTTTTTTCATTATATCCATTGTTTTCTTGCTGTGCAGAAGTTCTGAAAACTTAAATTTTAGTTTTCCTTATAAAATACTTTTTAGGGAACTGGCGACATCCAGACAGATGTCTCCAGCACAAGCAGCCAGGCCTGTTCTCATGCTCCTCCTACTCAGCAATTTTGTTCTGAGTCTTTAAATCGACTGTATGAGGCCCACCACATTACGCAGAAAAATTTGCTTTACTCGGTTTCCTGATGTCGATGCTAATCTCATGCAAGCCCCCTGCCCCATCACCACCAGCACACATATACCCAGAACAAAGTTAACTAAATCCCTGGGCTTCCCATGGCCCACTCAAGTTGAAACAAAATGATGGTTCCCATTGAAAGATCACTCTGTGGCTACAGTGAAAGTTTCTAAGATGACTTGGGCTCTGTGTGTATACATTTGCTAGCTATATGGCCTTGGCAAAGTTATTTAACTTCACTGTGTTTTGATTTCTTTACTTGTAAAATAAAGGTGAAAATAGCTCCTCCTACATTGCTTCTTTTGGAGACTAAATAAATTAGCATTTTTAAAGTGTTAAGAGAAGCATTCACAACAAGCTGTAAATGCAGCACGCACATGTTTAACCCAATTTTTAATGTATTCCAATAGGTAAGTATGTATGTATGTATGCAATAGAACAAAATACAGTTGGCGTGCTTTCAAGGATATTTTTCCTTATTATGAGACTAACTTAAAAAGCCAACAACAGTGGTCTGGTTTCATAACAAACACTAAGTAAGCACTAGGTCACAGAGGATCCAGGAAAGCCAACCACGAGGCAGCCAGAGGCTGATGCAACTTCAGAGTTGTGACAAAGTGTGGAGCACAGACAGAAGGAAAGGCCATCTAGAGATTACCCCATCTGGAAATCCATCCCATATACAGTCACCAAACCCAGACACTATTGTGGATGCCAACAAGTGCTTGCTGACAGGAGCCTGATATAGCTGTCTCCTGAGAGGCTCTACCAGTGCCTGACAAATACAGAGGTGGATGCTCTCAGCCAACCATTGGACTGAGCACAGGGTCCCCAATGGAGGAGCTAGAGAAAGGACCCAAGGAGCTGAAGGGATTTGCAGCCCTATAGGAAGAACAACAATATGAACCAACCAGTACCCCCAGAGCTCCCAGGGACTAAACCACTAACCAATGAGTAAACATGGTGGAATTCATGGCTCCAGCTGCATATGTAGCAGAGGATGGCCTTGTCAGACATCAATGGGAGGAGAGGCTTTTTGTCCTGTGAAGGCTGGATGCCCCAGTGTAGGGGAATGCCAGGATCAGGAAGCAGAAGCTCAAGTGAGTGGGCTGGTGAGCAGGGGGAGGGGAGAAGGGATGGGGGCTTTGGAGGGGAAACCAGGAAAGGGGATAACATTTGAAATGTAAATAAAGAAAATATCTAATAAAAAGAAATGTTACTCTGAGACAGAAAAAAATTGAAATGTAAATAAAGAAAACATCTTTTTACACAAGTGGTAAAAAGATAAAATATAAATAATTAAATACCATCTCAAACCAGTTGGGGTCAACATGGCCAACCAGGACATCTGCTAATTACTTTTGCTTAAGTGCAAGTTTCAGTATCATTAATTACCTCCTCCTATAATCACCTGACAGCACGGCACATCCAGGAAACCCCTCTAATGACAGAACATTTCTGGAAAAAAAAAGCCCTGGCTGATTCTTGGAATTCTCTACCTTTTCCCTGTTGTATTTCATGAATGTATCTCTTATCTGCTGGAGTTTGTCTGGGGAAGAGTCTAGACTTCCAGAGGGTAGGGCCGTGTTTTGGTAAATCTCCAACCCAAGTATGCCCTGGCAATGAAAACACAATTCAGTTAATATGAGTACATGCTGTGAGCCTAGATTGGGCAGATCTACCGCTACACTACCATCTGCTACATCTATGAGACTCTGCTATGAGACCCCTTAGAACTTGTGGTTTCTCCAGACTATGTGCTTCTGCTCCACTTTTCTTCTTCTTCCTCCTCCTCTGTGTCCTCTCCCTCTTCCATTTCCTCCTTCTCTCTCTCCACCTTCCCTTTATCTGCCCTTTATCTGTCAGCTCTCCTTTATTTTACAAATTAAGGTGGGAATCAGGTTTATAGGAAATCACCTGAGTGCTGACTCATTCCTAGTTCTCAACCACTCACAGGAGTATGGAATTAATATCAAATATAATTAGCCCCAGGGCTGTCCACAACCAGGAGGGCGGTGAGGCTTTTGCTAGAGAAGCTGGTACTCCCTGCCTGGGGTGTGTACTTTTCGAGTGTTAATAAACTTCCCTTACTGCATTCTTTCTTGGATGGTGACTAGAACGTGGAAGCAGTGGGTAAGTTAAGGTCTCTGTCTATAGTCTCTATTTCTGAGCCACCCCCTGCCATTAGTACAGGTGACATAGTTAGGACGATAATGGATCCACTTCTCTGAAGGGTTTCCTGAGATGCAGGTGCCTATCCCTAAAATTTGGGAAATGCCCCTAGAAAACCAGGATGGTTGGTGCGCACTGCCCAACATCCACCCAACCAGTATTTTTTTTGAGTTCCAACATCGTCCCTGGCCACGAGGATTTTCCAAACAGCACCCTCCTCCCCTCCATGAGGAACCTTGAATGGACTCTAGTTCAAATCCTACCCCCCCCCCCCCCAGTGCACCAGTGATCTTAAGCAAGGCCGTTCATCATTTCTCACTCTGTACTTTATAAAAGAAGTGAGTGGGATGATTTTTAAATCCCTTCCAGCACTGGGGGGCTTTTGAGTGTAAAGCACATGGTTCCCTGTCACTGCTAACATCTATTGATACCCACCTCGAGAAAAGAACGAGGGGTCAATGAAGCATGCACCGTGCACCTTGGCTCTTCACAGTTTCTTGATTTGAACACACGTATTCCCTCACTGGTGGGGTCCCGCCTTTTGTTCAAATGCATTTTGTTTTCTAGCCTGCCACCATTGGAAACAAACCAATAATAGTCTTGGCCTTGCACAAGGGAACACACAAGCAAAGCCTTGCTCAGCAAGGCAATTCCTTTTTTGCAAAAAAGGCTACACCTGAACCAGGACCCAGCTATCAAATACACAGAGACAGGACTTTCACTTGGTTTTTATTTTAACGTCTGTAGTGAATGTGTCTTCTCCTCACTGGATGGGGTCTGACGTCACAGTCTTTCACAGCTGACTAGTTGAAAAAGAATTGATGACCAGGACAGGAAGGAAAAGAGGAAGGGGTTACTGTCCAAGGTCCTTGGGTTCTGAGGGTGCAGCTGGAGCTTTGTGTAAAACAAAGGTTTATCAGGTTGGGGAGATCCAAAGGTGTGCATGAAAGTCTTACAAAGGTAAGGGAGGCTTATGGGATATTGGCAGGTGGAACAAAAACGGAGTAGAATAAACTTCTCGGGCTGGAGAGATGACTCAGTGGTTAAGAGCATCGACGGCTCTTCCAAAGGTCCTGAGTTCAATTCCCAGCAACCACATGGTGGCTCACAGCCATCTGTAATGGGATCCGATGCCCTGTTCTGGTGTGTGTCTGAAGACAGCTACAGGGTACTCATATGCATAAAACAAACACAAATAAATCTTTTTTTTTTAAGAGTAAACTCCTCAAGTCACCATGTGAACAGTGCTCAGCACACACTGCCTCTGCCACAGACTTTCTGTCACGCCTTGCCTTCCGTTACAGACCAAATGTCTCTGCTATACACCTGTCTTCCTTTAAGCTGTGTTTGTCACAGGGTCCATTTTGCCACAACGGTCTAAAGTAACTAATGCACCCATTTCCAGTGTGAGGCAGGGCATTCAAGAACAGGATGGTACCTCTCCCCACTGCCAGGATCCTGATCACCACAGCCTTCATGACCTGAAGGCTTCACAGCCTGAATGACTACTCCCAAAGACTAAGATACTTCTTAGAAAGACCTGAACAATGGGTATGGTCTGGGAAACCCGTCAGGAGGAGTACTTCCAATAGGTGTGTGCATCAGATTTCCATAGGATGCTCCTGTGCCTGTTACTAGGGGAAGAGAAGATGTCTATGAGGTCATGAAACACAGGCTGCTGGAATTGTGGGCACATTTGGGGAGTTACGAAGAAGCTTTGGCATTGGGACTGGGGTCCATAATGTAGTTAGCTGCTTGTGAGCCTCCGGCATCCATTTCTGTTTCTTAAATCAAATGACCTTCCCGAATAGACACTATTGCAAGTTTCAGGCGAGTTATGTTTTATATAACCTAATATTTATGTTACATAAGAGTGCCACAGACCATCTGTTTTCATTGGACAGAAATCAACTTAGAGCTATGGCTCCGGACAGCTGTCTTCACACCAATCGTTATTGGGACACCCCCCTCCCCGGGTCAATCTAATGCTGCAATTATCTCTCAAGTGCCAACTTGGGGCTGTGCTCTGTGAGGAGAGCAATGAGGATTCTTGTAAGCAGGAGCTGAGACGGTCATGATGGAAATCCAATGACTAATGTTTATATCAATGTTCTCAGTTGTGTCGAAACTGGTGATTTTTCCTTGGGAGTGAGGTTTGCTTTACACGATAGGCAGAAATGAAGCATTGAATGCTGGACAGTTGAAAGGAGATTTTCTTGGCCCGGTGAACTTAGTCCTTCAGATCCCTGTCTTGTTTCATTATACATCTCCTTTAGAACTTCTAATGCCCAGACTCCTTCCAGGCAGCACTCCTAATTATAGCTCCCCTGAGTCACTGGAGGCTTTAAGAACCAGAATGTGGAGAGACAGATACACTATAAAAACAGATCTGTCTCACTGGGGGTGTAGCTCAGGGGTAGAGCATTTGACTGCAGATCAAGAGGTCCCTGGTTCAAATCCAGGCGCCCCCTGTACATTCTTGGTTTTTGCTTTAGAGTATAGATTGAATTTGGATTTTATTATGCTCTGTGGTTCATGGCTGACTAAATCGTAACAATCTCCCTTGAGTTCTTTGGACATTGCGAGTACCAATCTAGGCTCTCTTTACTTTTACTGTCTCCTGCATTTCTTCCAGCAGTTTTACCAGTGTGAATACAGAGTGAATTTCTTTCATGGAGATTGAGACTCAGAATTGATCAGTCATGTGTAAAAGTCAGAAGTTGCAAAGGGCAAGTCAGGATTTGAACTCAGAGCATGCCTTCAGTGACCTAACTATACCACTTCATTCTGATGGAAAACTCTGTGTCGGGCACACACAGCCATAACCTTAGTCCTTGGGAAGTAGCTATGGGAAGACCTAGAGTTCTAGACCAGCTTTGGCTTTATAATGAGTTTGAGGTCAGTCTGGGTGATGCGATTCCCTATCTCAAGAACCAAACCAAACCAAACCAACCAAACCAAACCAAACCAAACAACTTTGTGATAAAATCCTTTCATGGGAGGTTTTCAAGGTCCCCTGATTTTTTTTGTTTGTTTGTTTTTGTTGTTGTTGTTCGAGACGGGGTTTCTCTGTATAGCCCTGGCTGTCCTGGAGCTCACTTTGTAGACCAGGCTGGCCTCGAACTCAGAAATCCGCTTGCCTCTGCCTCCCAAGTGCTGAGCCACCACACCCGGCTCGGTCCCCTGATCTTTACCACATTGTGGCCTCAAGGAAATCTAAGAGATTTAGTGACTGTGCCATGAGAGAAGTCAAGAAAGAAATCCAGAGGATGTAGGTTAGTGACAGAGCATGTGTGTAGTTGTGTAAGGCTCCAACCTAGTAAATGAGAGAGAGAGAGAGAGAGAGAGAGAGAGAGAGGTGGGGGTACTAAACGGGATAGCCATGGCTATCCACAGAGCACTGTTGGGGTGAAATCTAAACTGGCCTGAGGTTAAGGAACTGTATACTTCCCACACCAGCAGTTCTCAAGTTCTCAACCTGTGGGTCATGGCCCTGGAGGGTTGAGGGACCCTTTCGCTGGGATCCCCAAAGACTGCTGGAAAACACATATTTATATTATGATTCATAACAGTAGCAAAATTAGAGTTATGACGTAGATCACAAGAGTAGTGTTATGGTTGGAGTCAGCGAACCATGAGGACCTGTAGTAAAGGGTCACAACATGAGGAAGGGTGAGCCCTGCTGTTTCAGACTCTAAAGCTTGATGGGTGTCTGTCACCTTCCATCCACCTATCTTCAGTAGCCATTATTCTTACAGCGACTGCCTTAGTACCTAGACAATAAGCTGGGGGATCAGGCGGGGTGCAGTGCATAGGCAAGGCTGTGCCTTTAAGTCAATTCTGGAAACTCCAGTCTGGCAGGAGTGAGTATGTTCTAGAGAGACACATGTTATCCCATCCTTGACTACTAGACTACTGAAAATGCGAACTGGAAGACATTAGAATTTCCCCAGGGATTTCCTGCCGTGGGGGAAAAAAATGTATGGCATTCTGTAGGCAGCCAGAGGAGGAACTTGTCTCCCAGGGCAAGATTTACATTAGTCAGATGACCTTGCTGGAGAGATGGGGTTGCAGCAATGGTAGGCAGAGGACCACGCCCTAGCCAGGCTGCTGAGTTGTACATATGCCTTGCTTTTTAACTAAATCCTCTCTTCCAGTCAGGCCCCAGAAGATGGATGGACTTGGAAGGGGTAGGGGACCGAAGGGTCTCTCTGCCTCTCTTCCAATGTGGTTCATGCTGGATAGATCTTCTTTTCCTGATTTTCACTATTAATTTGGCTCCTCTCATTGACTTACGGTGGATGGGTCGCCAAACTTGGCTTTGTTGGGTCAGAGGCTGTTTGGTAATGGTTTGAATATTATGTACATTAGTACAGTGAACTGTACTAAGCATGACCCCAGAGGTGAGTGAGACTCAGTCCCTGCTCTCCATCCACTCTCAACAGGAACGAAAGCAGGAGTCATAGGATGTGTGATCTAGGCTAGATGTGCTGGGTTTAGCAGAGTCGAGAGACAGTGTGATTACTTCTGTCTAGAGGAGGGGAGGATAGGGGAAGCTTCCGAGAGGAGCTTAGCCTGTCAGTTTCAGAGAATAAAATCGCACAGATGGAGCGTGGAATGGAGGTGGATGGCGGAGGAGGGACAGCGGTGGGCCGGAAGAAGCTGGGTAGAGTGAGGTGTGGGGAGTGAGAAGTTGAAGTAGAGGTTCAAGGGTGAAGACCCTTGTCTGTTGGTTTAGGAGTTTATCGAGAAGACGTTTGCAAGGGGCGTGTAAACAGACTTGGTTTTCTGATAAGCCCTGGGAGCAGCGTGAATAGAGGCGGGGACAGGAAAAAGTACAGGGGATTGATGGGGGCACCCTGAACTGTAAAACACTCAGTGATTCACCTGAAGCTGGGAAAGGAAAATGGGCGTGGCCCAGAGTTACCTGAAATATTTGGCCTAGATGACAGTAGCATCAGGAAGCAAGGTAGGGAGGAGGAAGGTTGTCAGATGGGCAGGTATGCAGGCCCAGCGCTGAGTCCTGAGCCTACACTAGAATCCCGGCCCCATAACCTAATGATGGAACTTCGAACTAGATACTTCAACTACGTTGCCCCTCCATTTTCCACTTGGGGGGGAGGGCAGATGTTCAGATCAGTGTGGGGCGCCCTGCAAATGCCCACTGGCCTTGAGCCTTGAGCTAATGTCACAAAAGAGCAAACTACTTGGAGACGTAAGGCCAGGAGATCATGAGTCTAATTTGGGACATAATGGTTTTGAAATCTAAGGCCCCCTTTGGGCATCCGGGTAGAGAGAGAAAGTGGGTGTTTGAGGCCTTCAGAAAGCCTTTGATCCACAGTCCCTGTCTCTTGCTATTTCCTCCTTGTCCCTACAGTGGCTGACAGGCCTTGTCAGGGCAAGTTCGTTACAGTGATGGGCACTTCCCTGACTTTTTTTTTTTTTTTTTTTTTTTTTTTTTGCTCAATTTTAGCCAGGCATGGGATTGAGAATCTTAGATTAGAATCTTGAGAGCATACAAATCAGGTGAACTTTGAACTACCTTTTTCTGCTTTGATTTTGTTTCTTCGCTTTGCTTTAACTCTGAAACAGAACTGATGTCCCCCGAGTGGAGATCTGATGAGAACATGCACGGCACATGCGCATATGCTTCGTCTCTAGTTAGAGTGGAGCATGGCTTTGGAAGTCCATTTGTAGACCGACCCCAAGTCCGGATCCTTCCCTAGCCCCACCTCACTGGTGGCCCCTCTGATTAGAACACTAAATTACCTGGAGATGAGTGTGCAGTTGATGACAATAAGCTCGTTAGACTAAGGAGACAGGTCTCAGCTTTAGGTGGCAGGAAGAAAATAAATATTTAAGTTCTGGGAAAAGCAGGAGACAGGGCAGTGAGAAGATAATTAGGGTGGTTTTTAATCCTAGAGGAATCTCAGACATGAGAGTAATTTATAAGGTGTGATGTAGGTCATAAAGGCAGAACAAATACTTCCATGAGACCTACCTTGGTCATGGGGGTATAGCTCAGTGGTAGAGCATTTGACTGCAGATCAAGAGGTCCCTGATTCAAATCCAGGTGCCCCCTCAGTCAGACTTTTGTTTCAGTTGGCAACTTCATGCTTAGCCAGGGTACAGCAAACACTTGTCTAGAGCTCCAAACTGGTTCATGCAGATATCTTGGCTCATTGGTTCCCTGGCACGGGAGCTACAGGCCCACTGGCTCATAAACCAATCCTTTTTCCAACACCAGAACTCAAGTATAGTCACTTATATTGAGACTACACACATACTTTGTGTATACACACATACACACTCATGCACACATATATGTATACATATACACAAACACACATATATGCACACTCATACACACATATACATACAAACATGCTCATACACATACAAACACACACATATATACAGACACACACACACAAACACATACACACTCATACACACATATATACACAAACACACATACATACATACACTGATACACACACATACACACAAACACACACACAGACACACAGACACACAAATACGTATACACACACACCCCTCTAGTTTTTCTTTTCTGTAGGGGTCAATCTAATTAACCATACCCTTTGCAGCTCCTTTTCTTTAAGCTTAAAGTAACTTTTAATCCTGGAAAAGGGTTGTAAGGATAGTATAGAGAAGTCCCTGCCTTTAATCTTGCCGACTTCCTGCCTCTGTCTCCTGACTTCTGGCATCACAGGCATGGATAGTCCAGGTTGGACTTGAACTCATTTTCTTCCCACCTCTGCCTCCTGACTTCTGAATTCACAGGTGTGTACCATATATGTATGTGAGACGGGGTCTTCCTGTGTAGCTCTTGCCTGACATGTAAATCGATATGTAGATCAGGTTGACCTCAGTCTCCCAGGTGCTAAAATTAAAGGCAAGAACCACCATGTCTGGTTCGAATTCTTAAAAAAAAATGTTAATAATTTAATTATTAATTGATTAATTAATTATGTGTGCACGAACGGTGTGGTATGTGTCAAGTGCACATGGCATTGAATTCAGGAAGTGGGGATGAGGTAGAAGTGTGGCTGACAGGGAAGGCTTAGGGAGTTCAAGGGTGTATCTCTGAGCTGGGATCCCACGGAAGCTAGAGTGAGGATGGCGTGATCTCAAACTTGTTTGTCAAGATGTAAGAAAGACCCCAGGACCATCTATCTGTTCGAAGGACAGGGATGCACTCCTCAACCACTGCAGCTCTTCCCTATGGCCAATGAGCTCAACTTGTGGGACCTGCTACACACACACACACACACACACACACACACACACACNTGAGCTCAACTTGTGGGACCTGCTACACACACACACACACACACACACACACACACACACGCACACACACACACACACAGGCACACACACACACACACACACACACAGGCACACATGCACACAGAGGTCAGAGGATGACTTGCAGGAGTTAATTCTCTCCTTTTGTGTCGTGGCTCCCAGAGACTGACCTCGGGCTTCCAGGCTTGACAGCAGGTGACTATCACCTGAGGCCCCTCAGTAGGCACATATTCCACCTGTGAGAACCAAACTCAGGCACCAAAACTGACACAATGTTAAAGAGTAATTTTCATCACTTTTATTAAATATTCCAAAATTAAAAATGTATCAGTTTTCTGTGTATCTCTGTGTGTGTGTGTCTCTGTTTATGTATGTGTGTGTGTGTGTGTGTGTCTGTGTCTATGTGTATGTATGTGTCTCTGTGTCTCTCTGTGTATGTGTCTCTGTCCTCCTCCCACCCTGTGTGTGTCTGTGTGTGTGTGTATGACATATTATTTTTGAGTGCAGAGGCAACCAATAGCTTCACGTGTCTGTCATCCTCAGGCAGGCCATCCAGCTCCTTTGAGACAGCACCTCTGATTGGTGCAGAGCACACCACTTAGGCTAGACTGGCCATCAGGAAGCTCCTGGGATCCTTTTGTCTGTCTACCCAGCATTGGGATTGCAAGTACTTCAGCACATTTGGCATCTTTATTTGGGTTCTGGGGTCAAACTCAGGTCATCATGCTTCCAAGAGAAGCACTTTGTTCATGGAACCACCCTCCCTTGAAATATGTCAGTAATAAACATATGTGCTGTTTGTCATCTGAAGAATCAAACGGCACCCAAGGAGAGAGAGCACGTTGGCCACGTCACTTTGAGCTAACTCTCCTATGCAACTGTAACCAGCCCAGTCTGATTGAGCTGGGTCAGAGTGATCACTCGTGCCTGTGGAGGGAAGGATGGGGGGAACATGGAGATTTCTCCTGGTTTCTGTTTGATGGTTCCTTGAAGGCTGCTCTATCACAGGGGGTTCCCTAGAGAAAACAATCAAAAGGCTCTTGATTATCTTCTACTTTAGAAGAAAAGGAATGGCACCCGAGCTTTCATTAAGCAGGATGAAGGCTGCTCTCATCTTTCTTTGAACAGAAATGACAAGTCAGACTCATTATGTGGCACTTGATAGATTTTGTTTCACTCTAGGGCAAATTGGGTTTTCAAAGGATGGTCCCTTTCTCATTGTAATGCAATTAGGGAGACTTCTGATGGCTTTGTTCCAGCTCTGGGCAATGGTTTCAGGCCAGTTAGCTAACTCACTGAACTCTGGGTTCTTTTATATGTGTGTTAGGGGTAGCATTAGTTCTTTCTTTACTAAGTTCGGTGTCAGAAAAGAATATGAATGTACAGTGTATGGTAATTACTCTATAAGTGACAGCAATTCTGCCTTTTATTCTCTGCTTAACATCTATATAGAAGCTTCAGTCAACTCATGTTGGTGCGCGTGATTGGTGGGGGAGTCCACTAAAGTACAGGTCAATGCTGATCTGCATTCTTCCCTCAGAGCTCTGGAGGCACAAGTTTGAGCTCCATTCAAGTGGGCTAAAGGCGAGATGTTAGCTGGACTTTACACTCTCCGAAGGCTCTCGGGAGACTCTGTCCAGAGGGTCTGTTTCCTTCTTCTTTGCCTCATTACCCGTTCCTCTGTCTTTAAAGCCAGCAGCAGAGTGTCATTGGGACTCTCTGTCACAGTCCCTTCTCTGTCTCCACTGTGTGAGCAAGTGATAACCAGGGATGGTGAAGATCTTGTGTCAGGCTGGAAAGTGCTGCAAGTGGGCGGGGAAAGCAGGGAGTCACGTGTTGAATAAGGGGAAGGTTTCCACCAACCAGGAATCTCCCAGCCATGCACTTAATTCTCACGACTACTTGCCAGAGTAAAACCAAGAATACGGAAAAACTTGCCCTTCCTCCGGCTGGTTAATAAGGGTTGCCAGCAGAGTTATAAGGCAGACAGCCACCCTCGGAGTAGACGCTGAAAGCAAGGCTTGCTGCTGAACACGTGATTGGTTGCAACAGGTATAGCCTGCCTTCAACCCCGGAAGAGTTTTCCCGGGTGGCTCAGGCGTGTAAATCTAGCTATTCCAGATTCTGAGGCCGGACGCTAGTGAGTTAAGGCTTGCTCGTGTTACAGAGTTCAAGGTCAGCCTGGGCATTTTAGTGAGACACTGTCTCAACATAAAAAAATTAAAGAAAGCCAGGATGAAGGTCAGCGTTGGAGTGCTTACCTAGCAAGTGTGGGGCCCTGGGTTCAATCCCAAACATTACGAATACTAATACATGTGCAGTACAAAAAGCGCTACAAGCGAATAATAATAAATTACAATAATAAAGTGGGTCTTGCAAGAGAAAGTGCTTTTGAATCTTTTGCAGTGTGGGCCTTTTTTTTTTTTTTTTCCTTTTGTAGACCATGCTGGCTTGAATTGCTACTTCCCTCTGCCTTTCAAGTGGTTCCTTCAATGCTCACCTAAAGAACGTGTATACAAGCCACGCAGACTAAAGAACTCACACCGTCTTCAGCACCCAGCTAAAGATCTCATGTTCCCACACCGGGAGTCGAACCCGGGCCGCCTGGGTGAAAACCAGGAATCCTAACCGCTAGACCATGTGGGAACTGATACTGGTAGTACCTTCTTGAAGAGGTCTCTTGTGAAGCTGGGGCAGATAGTCTCAAATCTGCCTCTCGGAGGAAACAGTGTAGGGGTACTTAGAGGTTAAAGAAACAGGGTGGTCTGGAGTGTGGGTAAAGGCGATTGAAAGCCGGGAAAGCCAAGTAGATGTGGTCTGTTCGTGCGCAGTCAAATCTTACTGCTTTTCCCTAGTGCGCATGCTCAGAGAACAGCAGCATTAGCTCTGGCTCTGAGTGTTGGTTCTGAGCGCGGTTCTGGTTTCTGACGTTAGAAGGTCTGCGCAACCTAAATCGTCTCTGAAAGCCAAATTAGGGAACCCGTCACCATCAGTGACCAGTTTGCCAGAGGTGCGCTGCCTAGATAGAGGAGCCAGAAAACCGATGATAACAGCAGCTAAGCAAAAGCAGGTGAGCGAGCAGGCTAGTGCGGCTCTAGCTTTCCCCAGAACTCACCGAAACCACCGAATCTGGTGTGCATGCTAGACCTGAAAAGGAACCTAGGTCTCAACGGCGATCTAAGTGCGTGCTCAGGTTGGACAAGCGCTAATGCTGTGCACCACAGTCGACATGAAGAAAAGTTAGTTTTAGCAACCACGATACTTGCAGGAGTTTCTTTCTGCTAACCAACTTTAAGGAATCAGGCTGGTCTGGTACCTCTTCATTTGCAAATAACTGAAATAAAACAAAATGTCTTCGAGACCCCATCTCTAGGCCTAATGAAGTGCACCACAACGTATTTTGAATAGTTTGTTGGATGCTTAACCAACCATTCGCTGACTCAGCGATTTAGTGGCTCTATGCGATGCGAAGTCTTGTGTGATAAATTATGGAATAGAGCGTTATTAAATTGTCACACTGCCTTGTATCAGATGCTGTCGCCAGGCATATTTTGGGCACTGCAATTATCACACTGCAAAGGAGAGGGGATTTCTGATAGCTGTACATAGATGCTTACTCCGAGAAGCGTGTCCGCCCCCTTCCCCTCCCCCAACTTCTGCGGCGCTGGTTTCTAAACCCCAGATTACTTGGCTGTGGCCGAATCAAGGAACGGATTCATAGGGGAGATGGTTAGGAGACTAATGTCTGCCATAGTCTGTTCAATTACCTGGAGCTGGTTAAAAATTAGTCTCTGGGCCCCACTTAGAAAATCAGTCTCTTGGGAAGATGCTTGGAATTTTAGTTTTCAATAAGGCTCTCAGGCAGTCTATGTATAAACTAATCTTTGTGAATTAACTGCTGTTTCCCATCAGGCGTAACTTCTGTTGATGTATGAATGAGAGAGCACATAGCTTCACACATACATGAATCTTGCATCTGAAGAAGTGTCTGATACAGAAATCTGGCGACTATTGTAGACTGCTAGCTTTTAAGTAGAACTGTCTCAGTATCTAATGTGCAGACAAAGCTGCTTGGAGTAGCCAAAGAAGTAGGTAAGTGTTAAGGAAATGTAGGTAAATTTAAAAACATTCATCTGTCATGTGATAGTAAGTGGCTTTGTTTGTTAGCTTGTTTGGTTGGTTTTCGCTATTAGGACTCCCCCCCCCCCCCCCATCTACAGGATGCAACTAGAATTTGAACGATTTGACGCAGTATCATAAAATTACCAGAAGGGAGCAGCAGAGAGCTACCAAATGGCTCCGAGAGGCATTTGTGCGCCAAGGTTATCAACCAGGCCGATGTTAACTTTGCAGCAAAGAGCTGGCTACCAGGGGAGTGTTTGCAAAGAACACAAGAACACTTCGGCATAAGCATCTCTAAGCCAGGAAAGCTGAGGGCAGGCGGCTGTCTCTCAGGAGAAAACACGATGCCCTGCTAGTGGGCGGGAGAGAGGAGCTACCATAGAAGACCGGATGGTAGCTGGCAAATCAGGAGCTGGGTCAGGGGGAGTGCTAAGAGTGGGCTTTTCTGGCAGCCCTGGGAGTCCCCAGCTCTTCCCAGGTAGCTTTCAGGACTCAGTGTTCCAATAGTCCATCGCTGTGGTAAGAGCAGGAAACAGTGGGTTTCCATCAGTGAACCACATAATTTAAAAAACAAGTTATATTATGATTATGAGAAAGCCTAGAAGCCAATCGCATGTTGAGAAACCCTGTGTTGGTGAGATCTTCCAGCTCTTTTTGGAAAATGCCTTTGCATTTAAAAAACGAACTTAAGGAATACAAGACAGTATGTGATTAAATACTGCAATTACAGTACAATCGATACTTGCTCTGGAAGTTTCTGTGAAAGGGGAGATCAATGGAGGCTTGAGTGGCCAAGGGAGGCTTCTTTAAGGAAGTGAAATTTGATCTGAGCCTTAATGGATGAGAATTGTTCAGTAAGGCCAGGAGGACATGAAGTGAGCCCAGAGGGTACCTTGTGTGTGTGTGTGTGTGTGTGTGTGTGTGTTGAAGGCTTGACAGGAGGTTACTGTACTTGTGTGTAATGTGTTGGGTGATAAAACCGACTTTTTGGCCATCAGTGAACTTTGTTTTTCCTGGATGTTTCCCAATGTGTTCTGAAGAACACAGTCAGTCCGCTTCCTTTAGGAATGGAGTGTGTCATTAACTTTGAAGAGGTAAACATGGATGCCACACACGCAGGACACAGGGGTTAACGGTGAGACAGTTTGAAGGGCACAGATGCCCAGTTTTTTTTTCGTATGGTCAGCTGGGGCATTATAATCTTGATTCTGTGAACATGGTATGGTTTGCTCAGTTTCTGTCTGGCTAAATACGAATATACCTAGTTCTTTATGACGATGATGAAAGGGTTAGCTGAGAACTCCGCAATGAGGAGAAGGTCTGGGTACTTAGACAGCAGAGCACAGAAGAAGTATGTCTTCTAACCACTCGCTGGCTTGTCATCAGCTCTCATGAACAGGCCAGAAGGGGGTCAGGGAGGGAGTTACGACTCAGCGTGTAGACTTTCTTTGTCTATCCTGCTGCCCTGGCCATGGTTGCTTTTTTTTTTTTTTTTTTTTTTCTTTTTCTACATAATCACCTGCAGGCCTCCCCCCTCCTCCGTCCCTGCTCTCTGGTGCTTGCTTAAGTCATTGTCTAAAATATCATGCCTTTTCCAAGTAAGCTGTGTAAAAGGGCTTCCTATTTTCCCAGGACATTTGCAAAACATTAGCTTGTATTTGGGTTAGAGACACAACGGAGCGTGTCTGACCAAGGTATGACGGTTCTATTTGAACCTTTTCTTGTTTTGCGTATATGCAGATGCGCGTGTGTGTGCATGTGTGCGCATGCACACCCACTTGTGTATACAGGTGCACATGATGACATGTGTGCATGCATGTGGAGTCCAGAAGAGGACGGCCTTGGGTGTCATTCCTCAGGAACTGTTCACCTTGTGTTTCGGAGGCAGAGCCTGATGCTCTTTGATTATGCTGGGCTGGCTGGCCAATGAGCCCCAAGGATCTGCCTGTCTCTGCCAACTCTGCACTTGTCCATCAAAGGCAGTTACTTTTTTTTTTTTTTTTTAATGTGAGATCTGGGGATTGAACTCAGGTCCTCATGTTTGCAATCACTTTGCTGACTGGACCATCTCACGTTTCTTTCTCCTCTTCTTCCCCTCTTCTCCTTTCTTTTCCGTGTCTTATCTCCTCCTCCCCTCCCTTCCTCCTTTCCCTTCCTCCTCTTCCTCCCCCTCTTCCTTCCTCTTATTATCTGAGCAACTTGAGAGCAAAATGATTCCCCACTGGTCATAATAGATCTCTGCAGCGATGCTTCTCGAGGGAATGGGAACGAAGGTAGAGGCGGAAAGCACACATGCACGCATGCATCACTGTGTGATAGAGTAGGGGAATACGGGAGACAGCAGCGAAATCACAGAAATCCCGAGAAATCCTCTCCACTCTCGGAGGTGCTTTTACTGAGAGGCATTGCTGTAACGTCCAGTTTTTTTTTTTTTATCTTTCCCTCTCTCCCCATCTCTGTAGGTGTTTTATAGCCTAACCATTTCTTTCTCTGCTGTTGGAGCAGGGGCGATGCCGTAAATCTTATCTGTGGATCCTTCTGGCAGGTCAAATCCCTTCCCGTTTGCTTCCTTCTGGGATCCAGGAGCAAGCACATTACTCACTGGGCAGTACCAGCATTGTACCGGGGAGTTCTCAGATAACACCTCTACATTTCTTCCTGACAGCGTGAGTTTGCAGACTGCTCAGAGGGAGCATTATTTAATTACCTAGATTCTCCTAGTGTGCTATGCATTCTTTTAAGAAGGTATTTATTTCCCTTAGACATCTGTCAGTGTGTCAGGACACACATCCATAAAAACACTGGAGGAAGAGACAAGGGAAATTGCATCTAAATTATCTGAGGTGCCACAAAACAAGCGGAAGTTTACATGCGAAGAAATTCATTCCCTTCCAGTGCTTACTATCTTCAAATGTGAGCAGTTATGCGAAGTTATAACTCTGTGGTCGGTCACAGTTGAACCTAGCTTTACTGAACACAGGCCAGCAGGTTTAATCATCTTTAAAGGACTATGAACCTTTTCTTCTGAATAGAACAAACTTTTGATTCTTGGTCTTCAGCCACTGCACGTCTTCAAAGTGGTGGTGGTGGCGGCATTAGGGGTGTGTGGCTGTGTGGCCTTGCCTGATAAGTTAGGAGTGGGATTCTTGGGGGGGCCATGATGTTTTTCTAGAACAATCCTGGTGTCTGTGGCAGAGGGACGGTGCTGGGATGCTGTGTGGGTTATGGAAGTCCGAGGTTGACTAGTTCCATCTGGGGAGTGTTCAACTGGCTGGTGGTTACTGTTGATATCTTCTGCATTTGTGCCCTCTAGTCTGGTCTCTCTGGCTGCCCTAGGTTTCCCTGTCAAACTCAGTTCAAAGGTTCCCGGGGGTATTGGTGCCTCTGTGGTCTAGTGGGAGCACCCCTCTGTAGTTGCCTCTGTGAGACTCCCCTGATGGACTTTCAGGAGACGTGGGAAACTGTTGAGACCATCCGAGGGAGCAGGAGGCAGCTTTGAAGAGCTTGCAGAAGCCCTTCTCATCATCCAGTTTGATTTGGGGCTGAGGGATCACCCTGGGACAGGGGCAAACCAAGACACATGCATTCCAGTACTGACAGTTCAACCTGGACACTCTTTTCTCCTTATGACATTTCCTCCACAATCTTCTTAAAACACTGCTGCTGTCTGGTCTGAAATCTAAAGAAGAGAACTTGAGGTACGTCTTACTTCCTTCTGGCTCTCTGTCCATCCCACCAGTCTGCCATTGCGATGGAAGAGACTTGACTTGACTTTTTCACTTCCCCAGCACTGAAATTTCTTTGACCTGAGTGAAGAGAGACTTATGGTGAGCTACCAAACACTCAGAGGTAATCTGCCATGGCATCTCCCTGAACATGTGGTCCCTGGATACACAGAGGCATCATCTGGGAATTCATAAGGGATGCAGTCTCAGGCTCTATAGGGTTCTCATGGATCCCAGGTGACTTCTGTGCACATAATGATGTGGGAAGCACAGAGGTGGGGACATGTATGATTAGCTGACTTTGCTTTTCTAAGTTGGGGGGAGTTAAAGAGATTTAAGAAATCCCCTTTCTCCGGATAAAGCTTGCTTCTATAAGCCATTAAGTTGCTCCAAAATCCCATTTTGGAGCCATGAAGCTGAGTATTAACTGTTTGTCTTTTTATATTCTTGGTACAGCCACCAGTCAACTTGCTCAAGGGAAATAAATGTTTCAGCTCGATCGCCGCAAGTCCAGTGCAAGGAAACAAGGGAAAGATGCTTAATCATGCGAAAACAACGCGTTTTACATTTGGGAAATAAAAAGCGGAAACAACGAGAGAAGAGATGACTGTAGAACTTGTCATATTTGAATTTTTTTTGTTTACCTTTACCATGGCACTGAGTAGCTTGTAAGTCGGAAGCATAGTTTGTTGTCTTTAATAAAATCTCAAACATTGGATTTTACCACTAAAGCCTTGGAAACCAGGTGCTGGGGTGAAAGCCTGCTAACTCAGAGAGGCAGAGAAAGCACCCAGCTGACCTTCCTTCTTAGATAATTATCCCAAAAGGAAAAGCCAGCTCTCTTTCTCAAAATCCTTCAGTCCGGATGCCCTTCCCTTCTACTTCCTGTGCACCTCTCTCTCTATCCTTCCTCCTGACTTCCTCTCACTCTCTCTGTTTTTTTTGGTTTTTTTTTGTTTCCTGTGTTCACTCCCTGTCAACTGGTTGCTTGCTCTGTCTCTTGTCCCCATTGTTATTTAATCCTGTTTACAATAAACAGAAAGCTCTTGGATTAAAGGCCGGTGCTAGGGCTGAGCCACACCACAACTAGAAACATTTTTTCCCCCCAGTAAAAAAAACCACATGGATGCTTACACAGATTGAGGTCTGGGAGGCTCTCTCCATTCCTGCTTCTGTGAATACTCAGGAAACAAGCTTCATTTTGTGGCAAGTCGTCTAGCTTAGAAGAGCCTGGTGCATGCTCTATGGAAGAGATTATTAGTCCTGCTTGTGTTCAAAGGAGTTGGGAGCTTCTTTGGATTGTAGTGGAAATGTTGGTGGGGGCCAAGGTAGAATAAGGTCAGAAGGCCAATGGATTGTCAGAGGTAGTAAGTCACATCCCCATGGCCATGCATGACCTTGGTGTAGGTGAGTGTTTGCCTAGTACTGGGCTTGGCTTGTCCAAGATCTGACCCATGAGATGTTAGGAAGTCTGCTGGGAGCTGCAGCTTGAACATGTTCAAGACCTTCCCTCAAGCGGGCATCTGTACTCCTTTAGTCTTGACTCTGGAAGCTGGCAGGAACTCAATGACAGTTTAAAGTCAAACCCAGGTAACCTTAAAGTCAAGGTACTCAGACGCCCATCCCAGATCAGTTACATTACAGTTGTTACAGGGCCCCAGACTTTAGTAAGTCCTGAGACCTTAGCACACCTGACTCCATGATGGAAGTGCAATTCAGGCTGTAAAACTCAGCACATAGATAGCATCACCTGCCAAAACTTAAACAAAGTCCATAGTTCTGGGAAAGTCTCTAAATGTCCTAACCTTGCTTCTAGGCTTCTGCAGTTCTGCTTCTGGCTAACTGTTCTTGTTAACTGAAGTATGTTGTCTTAGTCAGGGTTTCTATGCCTGCACAAACATCATGACCGAGAAGCAAGTTGGGGAGGAAAGGGGTTTATTCAGCTTACATTTCCACATTGCTGTTCATCACTAAAGGAATTCAGGACTGGAACTCAAGCAGGTCAGGAAGCAGGAGCTGATGCAGAGGCCATGGAGGGATGTTTCTTAGTGGCTTGTTTCCCCTGGCTTGCTCAGCTTGCTTTCTTATAGAACTCAAGACTACCAGCCCAGGGATGGCACCATCTACAATGGGCCCTCCCCCCTTGATCATCAACCGAGAAAATGTCCCACAGCTGGATCTCATGGAGGCATTTCCCCAACTGAATCTCCTTTCTGTGAGATAACTTCAGCCTGTGTCAAGTTGACACACAAAACCAGTCAGTACATATGTCAACCCAGAGCATGTTTTGTTTTGTTTTGTTTTATGCTTAAAAGCTCACCTCAAGAAAGGCTCAAGCTTACACTGGGATCCTGAACACACAATCTAGTCAGTGACTATCTAATAAAGACTTCCTATTGGCTTAAACCCATGTCTGAGTAGTATTCTCTGGTGGATACCCCACAACACAGTCAACGTTCAGATCTGTGACTATGAGAGCACGTGGTCTCTCTAAGCCAGTTGGGAGCTTGGTTGTTAGGTAGCACCGCTGGGTCTATAGCTGTCTGACACACCAGGTTGAAGTTAAACAGGTTTCTCTAGTGTGTTATTCCCAGAGTCCTTAATCTGCCTAGCACGTGGCAAGTCTTGAAGCTGATAAGAGTGAACATCATTTTCCACGGTACCTGAATTTTCTCAGAACACCATATGATATTAAGGCAGGCAGATCTATAACTCATTCCTGGCCACGGGTCTCTCTACAGAGATAGTAATTAAACCTCCCCTTACCCATTCCCCACAGTGCAGTGAAAATTAGGGAAGTCCATCCTAAGAAGGGTTGCTCATGGGATGGGCTACAGACCAGATGGTTGCTGGGTCAGAATGTTAGGAAGATAAATTGGGAATGAGAAGGTGCACATAACTTTTAATCCATCTTCAGCAATTATTTCTTCTTTGGGGAATGGCTATAAAGGACAGTGTTAAAGAGGGGGGGTGTCAAAGCCTGTCTGAGGTGGCAGAAACATGTGCTGTGGGGACTATAAGGATGGGCGTATGAGGCACCGGAGAGATGGCTCTACAGTTAAGACTGTACTGTTCTCGAAGTACCCACGTTGAGTGGCTTCTAACCTCGTATAACTCTAGATTCAGGATAACTGATGTCCTCTTCTGGCCTCTGTAGGCACCTGTATACATATGCACACACACACACATGCACACACACAGACACCACACACACACACACACACACACACACACACACCTTAAAAACTCAAAGTGTTTACAAACATAAGAGAGGATATGAGACGATAAAGTCCTCCTCCAGCAGTCATGGTTCCTGATACTTGTCAGTCTGAGCTTCCTTTCTGGGTCTGTCCAATGTGTCAGCTCTTATGAGGGAGAAGTCTCTCCCTGTGAGATTGTCCAATCACTTTCCTTGCCAATGGGGAGATGAAACCCAGACACTAGAACAAGAGCTCTACAGAGGCAGTTGGGTTCTGGCCTTTGCGACAGAGGTTGGGAAAACCTTTGTTATTTGTCTAAGACCAGGTGATAGTCTATATGGCAACCACTTCTCATTGCCACTATAGTGTGAAGGCAGCCAGGGGCAAACTTAAATAAACGAGTGAGACTATATTCATACCAACTTGAGTTATTGAGCCAGGAGTGGGACTTGGCTCCTTGGGCTATAGTTTGCTGCTCTCTGGTTTCTTTATTTCATTAAGTGTGTGTGTGTGTGTGTGTGTGTGTGTGT
>NC_034599.1:97634898-97676619 GCF_900095145.1 Mus pahari
TGTGTGTGTATGTGTGTATGTGTGTGTATGTGTGTGTGTGTGTATGTGTGTATGTGTGTGTGTGGGGGGGAACAGGTATGTTGTGCGTGTGTTTGTCTAAGTGTATGATATATGTAAACGTGGGCACACACGTGGCACAGCACTCATGTGGAGGTCATAGTACACATAGTACAACCATTGGGAATAGATTCTTTCCCTCCACTATGAGATTTAGGCGTCTGACTGAGGTCATCTGGTTTGAATAGCAAGTGCCTTTACCCAGTGAGCCATCTTGCCAGCCCACAGCTTTTTATATTGACATACAGGGATGCTTTAAGCCACTGAAAGTGCACTTTAAAAATATTGTGTGTTTCTGAGACATCCCCTGTACAAAGCCACTCACCAACCTATGACACAAAGTACTAAATGTTCATATTCCTCATTTATGTCATATCGCTTCATCTTTGTCTTTCTTTACAGGCAGGACAAAAAGAAATCGATGCTTCTGTTGGTAAATTGGACCCGTAATAAATTTGACTCTATTTTTCAGTGTCCTGTGTTTTTTTTTCAATTTCTATAAAAGGCAATATGTTAAGGAAAATGAGTAAGTAAAATGAATTGCAGCAAATTAAATGTTATAACTTGTTTACTTGCAAAAACAGTACATTAAATTTTCAAGGTCAGGCTGGAGAGGCAGCTCTGATAGTAAAGTGCTTGCTATGCAGGTATGATGATCTGAGTGTGGTCCTCAGGTCCCATATTAAGTAAAAAAACATTTGGGAACAGCAAGGCACATTTCTAATCTCAGTGCTGGGGCAGGAGCAGGGGTGGGGTGGGGGCGGGGGCAAGGGCAAGGGGCAGAGATAGGAAGATGCCTGAGGCTCACTGGTGAGCAAGCCCAGCCTACTTGTTGAGCTCTGGGCCAATGAGACCTTGCTTTAAAAAACAAGGTAGATAGCATCTGAGAAACAATAGCCGGGGTTGACTCCTGGCCTCTACCCCCTACCCCCACCCCAGGCACACTTACAAGGCCAGGTTTCATTTGCCTGCTTTTATTTGGACGTTTCTGTCTGCTTTTACCAATGGTTGGGACTTAATTGATGAATGTGCACACATTCATACCTGCCCATATTTGTAAGGTCACTAAGCCATTGCTGCGTTGTTTGTTGGAGAGGCAGTCCACCCACCTACTGTTCTGCTAGGACAGCAGGGACAATCATGGGTATAATTCTTCCCTAATGAAACCCACACCACCTGCACGAGGGACTTCTGGGTTTCTGTGCATTTGAACATTTCCTAGCCTTACCTCCAAACAGGCCCAGGCTCTTTTCATTTTGTGACTCGCCTGAGTTTTGTGTCAGTAGTTCTTCTTATGGAGTAACTGCGGGTGATGCATTGGATTAAGCTGAAAGGGTGGCACATGACATCTGGCCTGCTGGTCACCATCCATTTTTGCTGTCAGTTTTGCTAGACCGCCCATCTCCTGACTCTGAAACTCTCCTAAATGGATAGGCAGAATGACAGCAGAAACTTGGCTGCCATCAGCATGGGTTGGATCCTCAGACTTGCAAAGACACAGACATCCTTGGAACCTCTGTCCCTTAGCGTAACAGGGAGTGAAGCTCCTCTTTCTCCAGAGACCAGGGAAGTGTGAGGAACGCAAGCTGAAGAGAGCTTGGCTGCTGCTATAAAAACACCGAAATGGATGATCACAGCCAGCTACTGGATGGAACACAGGGTCCCCAATGCAGGAACTAGAGAAAGTACCCAAGTACCTGAAGGGGGTTGCAACCCTGTAGGTGGAACAACAACAGGAACTAACTAGTACCCCCTGGGTTTGTGTTTCTAGCTGCATTTGTAGCAGAAGATGACCTAATCGGCCAACAGTGGGAATAGAGGCTCCTTGGTCTCCCAAACTCCATATGACCTAACACAAGGCAAGGCCGGGGCCAAGTAGTGGGAGTGGGTGGGTAGGGGAACAGAGGTGGGGGGAGGGGTATGGGAATCTTTCGGGATAGCATTTGAAATGTAAATAAAGAAAATAATAAAAAAAAAAAAAAAAAAAAAAAAAAAAAAAAAAAAAAAAAAAAAAAAACCCACGACTTCAATTCTACCCTGTTGGCTCTCCTCAACTCTAAAACATAGTAGCTAGACAGTTTTCTGTCTGATTTATTTTTCTCCCCAGATTGTATGAACCTTTGAGTCTTCTCCTTTTGGTACCTAAAATGGGGGAGGTTATCTGCTCGTACTCTTGAGGTCTACAAGGGAGAAGTATCACAAGCTATGCTCTCAGTTTGGAAGATAAAAAGACCCATCTTCCTAAAGCAGAATCTGAGGTTTGTTTTCTTTTTTTGGAAGGCACAAGAATGAGATGGAGTCTATTGAATATGTTACCAAACACAAACAGAAGCACATGGTAGATTGTCATGATTGCTTTTTGATTATGGTGTCTTGAGGATAACTCAGATGAGCCTGTTAGCAGGAATGTGGTTTTAAAAGCAATTTACATCTTATATCTGCATCTATTTTTCTATTTCTCTATTTCTCTATTTCTCTATTTCTCTATTTCTCTCTCTCTCTCTCTCTCTCTCTCTCTCTCTCTCTCTCTCTCTCTCATCTATTTCTCTCTCTCTCTCTCTCTCCTTTCTATCTGCCTGCCTGTCTATCTGTTTATATACTTACATCTATAACACACATGAAATTCACTTACAAGGCCAGGTTTTATTTGCCTGCTTTTATTTGGACGTTTCTGTCTGCTTTTACCAATGGTTGGGACTTAACTGATGACTCTTGTTCTCAAGCTCCAGTGTGGAGGGTTACATAAGCCGTTCAAGTCGTCGTGGTGTGTATGTATGAGGTGAGTTTTCTATGATGAAACCAGTGAAGCATCCCCAGGCTGTCTTGGACTGTGGAGTAGAAGGAGGAGTTCTTCCCTCTGGCTTGGAGCTGGAGGCAGTGTAGATGTTTGCACCACATGTTACTCTCATGGGGGTATTTGGACTGAGGCTGAAACCTAAATGGCAGAGTGAAGAAACAGAGAGAAAGCATCTTGAAGGGAACACCCCTAAAGCCACAACTTACAAATACGGACTCTTGCTAAGGAGTTTCAGTTACAGAGGACAGTACGTTCCTTCGGGTTAGGTTTTTCTTCCCTGCTTCTTGCTTCCTTCCCTCTCTGCCTCCCTTCTCACTTCTTCCCTTCTTCTAATCTATTTTTTTTTTTTTGATACAGGGTCTCATGCAGCTCAGCCCACCCTCCAATTTTCCATGTCGTTAATGACCTTCCTGTTTCCACGTTCCACATGTTAGGATTCCAAGTGTCTACTACTGTGCCTGGCTCTTGGGCTGTGCTTTCTGTGCTTGCATTCACACAAGGCCAGCCTACTCTCATCTAGTGGGCTGCTGCTTATGCTGGAAGGAACCAGAGGGACAATTCTTTCCTGACCCAGCGTTCTATCACACAGAGTAAGTCAGCCTGGATAGGACACTGGCTTAGCATCTTCCACAGAGCTTTCAGTGGTGAAGGGCACCTCCTTGCCTCTGGATGTCTTTCCTTTCTTGCCTTTAAATTGAGACTCTCCGTTATTAGGAGACAAAACCCATTCATGGATGTTTCAATCTCATTTTAATATATGATTCTTTAGACACTCCAATTCTGATGTTGGTTTTTAGTTTCCTTGTCTAAAATAAAATCCCAACCGGCTTGCCAGCTACGACAAAGGCAAGGCTTAAGTCAGGTGTGGTGGTGGTTTTACACAGTGAGTTCCAGGTCGGAACTGTCTATGCAGCTCTAGTTTGTGGGGACCCTGGGCTTTGCTTTGTCCTCTTAAAATGCTGGGATTGCAGGTGGATGTCACTATGCCCGACTCGCTTCTTAGTTATCAGGACAGAGTGAACAGTTGTGCCTAAAATACCCGAAATATTTATTCTAATACATCCTTTTACCTTGGTCACAGACACCTGGTATAGAAGCAACACAATGCAAAGTGTCTTTCCAACACAGGGTAGGAGAGGAAGGAGGGTAGGGGAGGAAATGAGCAGGGAAGAGGAGAGTGTTCTTCTTCAGGCTTTCATTGGAAACTTGGCCTCCTTTGACTTAGGCTTAGGTCACAGTAACCTCCTGGGTCACCCACTGAGAGGACTTCCAGTCTGGGGCAGGTGTTTCTTTCTCCTTCCCATGATGGGGGTCCAAAAAGATCTGAGGTTATTTTTCTGATATGATGCTACCATGAGAAAAGACAACAGTTTTCATATTGTTACACTCAGGTAATACAGGAAAAGAGGCTGCTGACTGGTTCCATTTCTCTTATGATTAAACAAGGTATGTGAAATAAAGGGTTTGGGATACTGCAAATCCTAAGGTCTATGCTAGAGGGAGTGGAGGGAGAGGGCTCTGAGGACCAGTCCCTCAGAATCTCCATGGAGAGCGACAAACACATCAGCAAGACCAGGGAGCCAGCCAGCGTGTACATGGAGAACCTCCTGAGCCTGTTCATTTCAGGGGAGTGTGTGTTGCTTTACCACTCACTTAAAATAGGTAGTTTCTATGACAACGACACCAACTTAAATAGATGCATGCTCATCCCTTTGTTATGGGGGAAAACAATGTTTCAAAGGTTTTGTTAATCACCTTCAAGACTGGAAAAGATGTTCTGACTCATAACTTCATAGTGGACCGATCCTGTCCTCACTAAGCCAGCTCCACAGGTTCTGAATGACTATTTTCGACCAGAACTCAGCTATCTCTGGAGATAGAAACTCATTCTCCTCTGAGTACCAGTGTAATTAAATGCATTCGAAATCTCAGGTCTGGGATGAGACACTCCGAGGATGGTTGGAGTGGAGGGAGGGAGGTTTGGGTTGAGAGGTAAGCTCGTATCCCAAATCCTAACCAAAGACGGTAGGCATCAGAATCACTTGAAGAACTTGGCTTTTCAAAAAGACTTAGAGTTCAGGAGAATGGGACCCAGGAGTGCAGGCTTCACAGACACAGGCACTTACTTGTGTGATTTTTGAGGCCCACCCTCCTTGAAATGTCTCTCGGACATACCCAGAGCCCATCTCCTAGGTAACTGGAGGCTGCCAAGTTGACAACACCAAGCACCACCTTTATTGTTTGTCCCACTGCTGACAACTCTAGTCAGGGGAAAAGTTGTTCATATGCTCATCAAGAACAGTTCCAGGCAGTGGGAAAAAAAAAACTCACAGTGAGTGATTTGAGTTCTGGTGGGTTTGGCAAGTTAGGGAAGTGGTAATGATGCTGACCAAGTTTATGATTTTTGTGTCCGAATTTGCAGGCTTTTTGAAAATTTACTTGACACACATTTGAACATTTATAAAGTACCTACTATGTTGTAGGCAATGCACTGCGGCCTGTAGGTACCAGTGAATAGACAAAGACATTATACTTGTGGGTGGTCATAGTCTGACAGATGTTTTTTGGTGTGTGTGTGTGTTTCACAGATGATAGAATGCCACTCAAAGATATTAAGTAGTTTATACAGAATGGCAGCCGGGAGATCCAGTACTGGGTCTCAGTTCTCAACTCCTGACTCTGTCTGTCTGTCTGTCTGTCTATCTATCTATCTATCTATCTATCTCCCACATATTACATCTCGACTGCAATTTCCCCTCCCTTGACTCCTCCCAGTCCCTCCCACCCAACCTCCCCCTTTTCCTAGATCCACTCTTCATGTTTCCCTTCAAAAAAGAGCAAGCCTCCTAGAGATGTCAACAAAACGTGTCATAATAAGCTACAATCAGACCAGGCACAAGTCCTCATATCCAGGCTGGACGAGGCGACCTACTGGGAGGGAAAGGGTCCCGAAAGCAGGCAAAAGAGTCAGAGACAACTGTTATTCCCACTGTTAGGCGTCTCACAAGACTCCCAAGCTACACAACCATAACATACACTCAGAGGACCTAGGTCAGACCTGTACGGATCCCTGAGTGTCAGTTCAATCTCTGTGAGCCCCCATAAGCCTTGCTCAGTTGATTCTGTGGGCCATGTTCTCGTGGTATCCTTGTAAACCCAAACATCACAACAAACTAAAAACCAAACAACTCATATGTGGCACAGTACAGCAGCCATCTCTTTGGAAAAGGATGCACCATTTTCTTTAGAAAGGACTCTGATGGTGCAAGTCCTTTGTGATGATCACGCTCAAGCCTTGAGACTTTTTTTTTTTTTGTATAAAAGGAGATCTAAAACAAGATTCCTCAGAAGAGTTCGTAAGCCCTCTTAAGTCACAGAGAAATGTCAAGTACTCAAGTAATGTTGCCTAAGAAGAAAATGGATATGAGGCCGTTCAACATAGGACCTAGGAGGCTATTAGTGGCCCTGGGTGAACAGTCCCTGTCCAAGTGTTTAGACAGGGGTCAGAAAGCAGGGAAGTGAACAGGACCAGGAAGAGGAGGCAGAGACCCCCCGTCTGAGCTCTCTCAGACCAGCAGGACAGTCTGAGCAGGTGAGTGGTGGGGACTGCGCTGGTGAGTGAGGCCTGACCAGAGAGACAGAGCACAGGCACTTATGGCTTAGGGGTGGAGCTCCTTCCAAAGTTGGGGGAAGGGCATCTATCTGCACAGGGTCTGGTATTCACAGCCTTCCAGGTGGGAGGTCCAAGACCTGATGCAGAGGTCTGGCCGGTGCAGAATCTCTGTCTGGGATGGACCGTTGCGTTTGCAGCTTCGCTCAGAAGCCAGATGCGGTGTTTTCCTGGCACCATCTTGTTTCACCTTCACCACTAGAATAGACCGTGAAACACTGTCCACAGAGATTTGCTGCGTAGGGAACCAGGTGGGAATTTTGTGGTTTAGATTTACTAATTTACTAATTTAATTCCTTATCCTGTGGGTTGGAGGGGTAGGCCCAGGCTCAGGCCTAGCCGAGTATCCAGTCAGGAGTCAGTCAGGAAGTTTGAAGTCTGAATGAATTCTAGGTGTTGACTGAGATGTGGTGGGGACCAGACCATTTTTGTCACAGAATAGTGTGTGTGTGTGTGTGTGTGTGTGTGTGTGTGTGTGTGTGTGTGTGAGAGAGAGAGAGAGAGAGAGAGAGAGAGAGAGAGAGAGAAGATCAAGAAGATTATCCTGTTAAAATAGTCAACTGGTAGAGGTCTGGAAACCCCTCTGGCATGGGCTGCACTGAACAAAAGAGAACAGGTGTGACTCTCTGAGATCTCCCAGAGAAGCTACTGGCTAGTCACTTGCAGGTCTCAGGACTGGCCTGGCTCTCTAGTTCTCTTTCATCCTCAAGAGCATCTTTTCTGTTCTCTGACCAACTGCCTTGATTTCTATCAAACACAAGTCCCTGGTTTAGTTAGTTGGTCCAGATAGAAGCACTCGCAGTAGCCACCCTCTCTGGACTCAGATCCACATCTATAACGGTATAGTTTTGTTGATCTGCAGGCTAGCCTGGGCTTCTCATTTGCATGGTAGCAGGGTATGGTTCCAAGAAAAAAAAAATTCAAGGTCCCTTCAAGTACAGGCTGGGCACTGGTCTCATCATGTTACTGCACTAACATTCCCCTGGCCAAGCAAAGCATGGGATCAGGTCAGACACAGGAGGTTGGAAAACAGATATTAATGGGAAGGACTGCAGAATCATACTGCAAACAGGTATGGATAGGTGGGGGGAATAATCGAGGCTAGTTTCTGCAAATACTCTGTCCATTTGCCCTTTCTCTTCTATGAGCAGGCAGAGGCAAAAATTGGGATCTAAGTCACTTTATAGTTTATCCAGAAAATCAGCTCTTCTTCCCACGGGGCCACGTCTGCTCAGGCACCCACCCACTGAGCGAGTCGGAGGAAGCACAGTGAATACTGCCCCACTGTTTGGTCGTGGACCTGGAGAGCAGGTTTCTTGGTCCTGATTGCCTTGGATACACCCCACGGCCCCTCATATTTGAGAAGCTTTTGGTAATTGCTGGCTGCCCCAGGGGACCATTTGTGTGTGTGTGTGTGTGTGTGTGTGTGTGTGTGTGTGTGTGTGTGTATGAGGAATGTAGAACACTGGCAGAAGGGAGAATTCGAAAGAGGCAATCAAGCCCCATGGCTTCTGGGACTGTCCAACGCAAAAATGTCATCCCAGCGATGTTCCACCTCCTTCTTGGGGGATGACCAATAAGTCCCACAAAACTAAGTTAATTAAGCTGTCAGCTCCCTGGGCGAATGCCTTGGCAAACTCTAATTTGTAAAGACCTTTGCCTTCCTCCTTCACTGTTCTGATGGGAGCCATCTTTAGGATGCCCAGAGCTGAAGGTGGTCCCAAAGTGTGTTTCATGGACCCCCTTCCCTGTGCCAGTCCTTCAATATGAAATATGCCATGGCCTCTTTGCATGGCACATGGCCACCATACCACATCCCCCGTGTGTCTTTTGTGAGAATTACAAACTAATTATGGAATGCATAATTAAGTGCTTCATCCTTCAAATCCTGAAAAAAAATAAAAGAAAGAAACACAACAACAACAACAATCAAAAAACCAAACTAAGTGTTCCTTCCTTTGAACTAGATTTTACTACTGGCAATTGAGGACCTGATGCACTCTGTAAGGGGAAGGGTATGATTTGAAGCCTATAGCTTTCTTTTACAAACATAATAAAAGGCTAGAACTTGAGGGCAGGTTTACCATTTCCTCTCCTGGAAGCATGGTTGATTGGAGCAAAGCCTTCTCTGCTACATTCTTTCCAGTAGTGACAAGCGCCAACAGGCCCCAAAAACCTGGGTGCTGTCCTGAGGCAAAGAGTTCAAGGAAACTCAGTCTCCTGGAATGGTGGCATCCTCCATGTGCTTCCCCGGAGCTGCTACATTCTTTCCAGTAGTGACAAGTGCCAACAGGCCCCAAAAACCTGGGCGCTGTCCCGAGGCAAAAAGTTCAAGGAAACTCAGTCTCCTGGAATGGTGGCATTTTGTATAACGAATGCTCCAATGTCCTTGCTTTAGTTGGGAAACAGATCCATGTGCTTTCCCTTAATACATAGCCATATCAGATTCTGGGCAGTCAGTCCTTGAGCTGACCCTTGGATCTAAGCAGCTAGTCATTGCCGAACATAGGAATTTATCACTCTCTAGGAAGAAGGAAGTTTGATCTAAAGAGGAACCAGGGTAGATACTTAGAACCATAGGTAGCTGAGTTANACCCATACNCNAGCATTACAATGGCCTANNGGGAAGNTGGACTATAGGAACTANGGCAAGGGCNTGAAGCCCTTGCCCCCAGCTACTAACTTTAGGTGGAGATCCCAGTTGTTAACATTGAATTTATCCCAATTGTTTCCTGCCAGCCCTTCCAGGTTTGCATTCCTCTGTTTTGTGTACTTANTTCCCTATTTTCTCCTGTATAAATGGTCTGATGCTCAGTTTGAGAATTCGCATTCAGATACCACACTCTCTTGTGTCTGTGTCTGTTTGTCACCCCACATTTGCCGAATCCTTGCTCACCTGCAACCAGAGACCCATTCCCCACAGATCAGGGACCCCAGAAAAGTCCGTCTGCGGCACTTCTCTTTTTTTGTTCTCCTTTAGTTGATAGAGCAGATCTTACACACTCACTGACTGAGGTTTAGGTGTGGATTCACGAGGCAGACAGTAATGACTAATACTCATGTGATGTTTTAGAACTGTTGAAAATGTGTTTAGGCCTAATGGTATTAGTTTTTTCCACTGTGCCAAATATCTGAAATAAATAATAAGGTGGAACATTTATTTTGGTGCATGGGTATCGAGGTTTCGGTCTATAGGTATCTGACTTTGTCATTTCTAAGCCTGTGCTGAGGTAGACCATCATGGTGGAAGGGTTGTGGTGGAACAAGGCTGCTAACTAAGTGGTGACCAAGAGGCAGGGCACAGAGACAGGTGAGAAAGGACTTGGACGAGGTACATCTTTCTGGGGCATAACCACCTTACCCACTGTGACCTGCTTTCTTCAACTAGGAGAAAGCAGCGTCTCCCAATAAAATCAGCTTATTATGAGTTCATCGAAGGAGTAATTGATTGATTAGGTTAGCACCACCAGGATCTGAACACTTCTTAGTTGTTCAATACAAGTAAATGGGGCCCGGTGGGGTGTCACACGCCTTTAATCCCAGCACTCGGGAGGCAGAGACAGGCAGATTTCTGAGTTCGAGGCCAGCCTGGTCTACAGAGTGAGTTCCAGGACAGCCAGGGCTATACAGAGAAACCCTGTCTCGTAAAAACAAAAAACAAAAACAAAAACAAAACAAATAAAACAGAAAAACAAGTAAATGGGACCAAGCCTTCATTACTCTCTACATCTCAGTACTTACAACAAGCCCTTAAGGAAGGTATTTTCATCTCTGTTTTATGGTTAGGGATCCTGAAGCTTAAGGCATTTGCCTGACTTGGCATAATGTGGCTAGTAAAAGGAGAGGTGGGGTCTTCAGTGGGGACCAGTGTGAATCTGGGATTCTACGTACTTCTTCCTGCAGTTCTGTGGAAGAGGGGATCAGCTGGATAACTTCTTCTTGGAGCATCCTTTGAGGCATCCCTTTACATCCTTGCCGTCCTTCTGTGGTTCATACAGCCCAGGACTCCTCCTGGTGATACTTGATGGTTCTCATCAGTCTGCAGACCACAGGAGAATAACAGCAGCACCAGGTAAAGCACAGAGATGGAACATTGCATCCTGGGATTGGAATCCATTCTGTAAGATAACGTTCTCATTGAGATAGCAAGGACAAGCATGTTGTACTTAGGTATTTAAGAATGAATTTTTTTCTATATATACAGACATAGATATGTATATAACAGTAATTGATGAAAAGAGGCAAGCATTTGAAAAAGAGCAAGGCAGGGTATATAGGAGGGCTTGGCAGGAAGAAAGGGAAGGGGGGAATAGGTAGTTATGTTATAAAAGAAATCATATAACACAGAGCAAAGATGTGTAGAGCAATCCTCTGTAGCCCTGGGTGCTACAAAGCACTGTGCCGGCAAGCCTGTCAGCAGCTCTTCTCTCCTCTCAGCCACTCTGCCATTTCATTATCGTACTTGCTTTTGTCTTTGTGAGGTTTTAAAATAATCTTACATTTAAATCCCATACCGGACAGTGCGTATATATTTTATGTGTGGAGCAATGAACGGTTCTTATTGCTTGGTTCTGGGAAGTAATGTCTGGGGAACATCAGCGCGGCTAATGATCTCTTGGAGACGATCACCTATTGATTTTGGGAAATATTTTAAAAGCTAATTTTGTACAAGTTGTGTTCATTGAACGTAAGGGAATTCAATTAGAAAAAAATTTAAAAAGCTATCATAATCCCAATATCTTGAATTTGGAAACTGACAAACTGATTCTACAGTTCTATGGACATTTACCGGACCCAGAATAATAGAAAACATAAGAGAAAGTTGCTGTGATGCTAGATTAGAAAGTGGCTTCATAGAGATGACACCCCAAACACAATTAACAGAAGAAAAAAATTAAACGTTAAAACTTTGAGGAAAATTGGAATCAAGAGATACAAGCAATTTTCCCAACTCAACAAGAAGACATCCTGATCAAAGACACAGATAAAGAAAGGGGACTGGGGATGTAGCGTATGTGAGGGACTAAGTCCCTTCCAAGCACTGCACTGAACTGGGCGTGGTGGTGTGCACTGTAATTCTATCTCTTGGGGTTGGGAGTTCAAGGTCATCCTCAGCTAGATAGCAAGTTTGAGACCAGCCTGGGATACATGGGAGTCTGCCTCCAAATAAAGAAGTGGATAAAGTTTCTGAATGGAATAACTATTTATCTGAAGAATGCATTGGGTGGAAAAGAAGACCTGGCAAGATCCTAGATTCCATCAGTCATCTCCAATGTAATCAGTCTGAATAGAAATCAAATATAAATCCAAACCACAGTGAGATGCAACCTCACACCTACGAGGGCAGATATAGTAAAAAAAAGAAGAGAATGTTCAATATGTGGAAGGTGGGAGCTTTAGACTAAATGCTGTATCACTTCAGGAAATAATTTGACAGTTGAACATAGACTTACTATGTGACCCAGAAACTCTTATTCTACATATAAAGCCAAGGGAAATTACCCCATGTGAAGACACTAATCTTTCTGACTTCAGTCTCTACACAGTAGTAGGCTGTGGGGCAAGGGGCCTGTCATGACTTCTTTGATGTCCATCCCTGGGATAATTAGGAGAGGACTAGAGTCCTGGACAATAGGAGGTGAGGAAGGAGAGCTGCCTGGCTTGCAAGTCAAGTGTATGCTCTCAGGTAAGCTGTTTGTGGTCCCTAGGGATTATCTCAGCCTGGGAGTGATGCTCTCTCCTAGGTCCACAAGATATCAAGGCACCATAAAGCACAGAAAGCAAAAAGCACCTCAGTGGCCGATCCCTCACATGTCTGAGGTTTTGCATTCAGCTTCAGCACTGATAAAGAAAACGGTATGAATATAATCTGCAGACTCCCAAATCCAGTGCCTTGTGGAGACTGCATACCTCACACCCTTCACACCCTGGCTTGCAATTCATGGCCCACAGCGGGAGTTTGGCTTCAGACTGCCTTGCCTCAGTGTCTCCTTTGAAGAGCACTGAAGAGCTGAAGCCCAATGGCTTGGGAAATTTGAAGGTCTCTCTCTCTGTGTGTCTCTCTGTCTCTCTCTGTCTGTCTGTCTCTGTCTCTGTCTCTGTCTCTCTCTCTCTCTGTGCCCTCCCCCCCTTCTCAAGGAATTTTGGCCACCCAAGAAACACAGGACCAAGATTCCACTCCCTCATGCCCCTGGTGTTTTTAGCCCATTGCTCAGCCATGTGGAAGAAGCCTTTAGAGCATGAACCCTCTGGCTCTGGTCAGCTTCCAGCAGGCTGGAAGTCCCAGCTCTGGGAATGAGGTGACACAGGGCTATGCACTGAGCTAGGATAGCTTCCACCCCCCCCCCCCAAGAAAAGAATCCATCTTGGAGGGGTTCTTTACTTGACTAGATAGGGTCTTGATGGGTTTGTCTTCCTGTATGGCCTATAACCAATGACTTCTGGGATTAAATAGTTCAAAGGAAGGTGCTTACCACAGTGTCTGAGCTGTAAGAATTCTTTCACAAACGGTAACCACTAAAGCAAGCCATCACTTATATTGTGGTCAACTCAATAGAGATCTAAGATGCAGCTAACCTGTATTACTGACTCAGGCTGCCCTGCATACCCACAGAGTATATATGAGTTAAAGAAAAAAAAAATGGTCATGTAGGCTTTTGGTAACCTGTAAGGCACAGGACCAATGCTATGGGGAAATTTCCTGTTAATAGCCATGTTCACATTTTTCAGACTAATATGAGAAAGAATAGTAGATATGTACAAAAATATATTAAATTAACTGACCCCCTACAAGGGACCACAGAATGCTAGGGGGATTAAAGTATGTATTCCCTTTGGCAAAACTCAGAAGTAGACCTGCATTAGAATTAATACTTTTTAATGACAGAATAAAAAAAAAAACATACTTATCTATTTAAGCCCAGATTTTTATGTTGAAAGACATTCTCAGATGTATGCATTAAGATATTTTACACCAATTATTTCTTATATTTTCTTTTTAATTATCTTGTTAGGATTGAGAGAAGACTATCTTTGAACTTGAAAACTGTGTAAAAAGAATGGATTTGCCATGGCTTTTAATGAACCCTCGTTACTTCAGAGAAAGTCAGCCAGGGGCTAGGGATATTTTACAGAAATAATGAGTTTGTTTTGGCCTCTGTCCCCAGCTGTCTTGTGAGCTATTCATTTCTCTGAAGGATCCTGGAAGTCTGTGCAGCATGTATCACATGGCCTTGGTTCCTCCATAGACTCTGCCTTCAGTCTTGCTGCTCTGATGTCATGATTTGCTGGAGTCATCCTTTGAGGTCTTGTTCAGACACTTCCTGACCACTGAATCCATTACTGTCCACAGATGGTTGGCTAAGCAGTGGTCACCCGTCCCCAGAGGACACAGTACTCTTTGTACTCTTTTGACAGCCAGGGTGGTTTAGAAGACCAAAGCATCATACACTCATCTCCTGTGGCTCTCTGTCCCTGCTCAAGCCTACAGGGGTCAGCTGACAATCAGAGAACGACACACTGCTCTCACCAGCATCTTCAGGCTCCTGAGCCTGGGCTGCCGGCCTTGGACACATCTCTTGCCCTTGTCTCTTCAGGCTTGCCTCCATAGCCCACGTCCCATGGTCACCACAAGCTTGGGTCTATTCTCAAACTCCTGCTGCTCTATTACTGAAGGACAAGAGGTAATGAATTTAAAATGGCAAGCAGATCTGTTTGGTTTCTTTGAAGAAGGGCTATCCTACAAGTATGACAGGACTGTTTTTGGATGGTTCCTCAGTGTCCCAGCAAGCTCTGTGGAGAGGTTTGGCAGCAGACGCATCCCAGCATGCGTTCTGGAGTCACACCTGCATTTGAATCCTGTCTCTGCCATTTATTTATGTAAGTGAATAAGTTTATTTATTTATTTAGGCAAGAGCTCATGTCCTGTTAAACCCAGCTTATTTATGTGGTAGATGCTGCAAGCACCTTTGTGGTTGATTCTGAATAGCAATTGCTGCATGTGAACTGTTGAGAGGAGAAGAGCCTGAGATGACAAATACAGAAGCAAGACAAACCTTTAGATGCTCTGGAGACTTTGAACTAATTCAAAAGCAAGACAAAGACCCTTCTAGCCAATAAAACTAGGAAGGGTTTTTATTATTTCTGTAAAGCCAAAGAGAAAACAGTAGATAGCACCTCGAGTCTATAACGCACAAAATTGGACTAAAAGTTATATATATAAAGTAAGAAATTCCTTTTTGTTGAACAGGGGAGCATAGGAGGCTATCAATACCGAGGAGAATAAGGTAGGCAGCTGCTGCCCCTCCTCTGGGGGAGGTTCTCAGGTGAATACAGGGCGCGGAGCCTAGAGAGCTGGCTTAGTGGGTAAAGTGCAAGCATGAGGACCGGAGTCTGGCTTCCCATCACTCACACTAAGAGCCAGGAGCAGCAGTGGTACACCTATAATCATAGTGTTAGGGAAGGAGAGTCAGGAGAATCCTTGGGCTTTGTGACCATGCTGCCCAGTCAGCCAGAAAGCTCCATTTGAGCGAGTAATTCTGTCACAAAAAGTAAGTGACCAAGAAAGGCACCTGACATTGACCTCTGCGCTCCACATATATGGACACATATATGCATAGACACATCAACCTGTGTCCCTAGCCATCAACATGAGTACTTACACACAGGTGTATATGCACACACACATGTACACATAATACAGGGCTCTAAGTTAAATTTATATTCAACATAACCTATTAATGTAACTATTCCCTGAATGTCGTAAGATGTCCTGTAGAATCCCAGTCTTGTACCACGAGACTTTCTGGACACTTTACCAGACATTTGGGTGGTCCCAAGCATCCTATATGTTTGCATTAAAAAATCAGTAGTTATGATCCTGCATTGGGTCTCCTAACCTGAACTCAGGGGTGTGAGTTCTAATGAGACTGTTCTGTGTCCTGATGGGTGATGCTGGCTGGAGGGCTTCCACCTGGCTCAGATCTTGAACATCATTATAATCTTTATGAACAGCTCAGAATGTATCAGCTTGTGTGGCTGGAGCCAGCTCAAGAAAACACTTGATAAATAATGGTACTTATTAATACCTGGCCCTATATCATGTGGATCTGCTAATCACCTGCTACCATCTGGCTAAGGTCCACTGTGGGAGCAGCTTTGATGAAAATGCCCATTAATCACAACTAGGGCTTTGGAGAGCGTGATTGATGGAAGCTGGTTGACAATATTTCTTTGGGAGACTGAATTACTTTGTGATAATTACTGGTCCATGAGTAAATCATGCTTTCTCCCCTCTTATTAGTGCTTAGAACCACAGAGACTCAGATAAAGGTGACTCAACTGCATCGCTCCAGGAAACCACTTTCCTGGACAGCTGGCATATGTTGTGGAGGAGGCTGGGCAGTTTCAGTGGAACACCACTCATCTTTTCAACAGGGTCTTTCTTAGGGTTTTTCAATGGTTACCCGTCATTCTACAGTGAGTTCTGTCCTGACGATGTGGAGGAGAAGGACTTACTAATGAAAACTCATTGAGCAGAAGGAGGTATCAAGAATGTTCAAAGGGCACAAACTTTACACAGGAAGAAGAAATTAATCTAGAAGCTCTATTGTACAACGAAGTGTGTGTAGTCAACTATGTGTTGAATCTTTACAAATGGCTAAAATGGTAGTTTCTAAACACCATTATCACCATCACAAAAATGAATGTAATGTGTGTGTTATTTGATTGATTTAGTCATCTTTGATGCAATGTAGCATGCATCAAAACAAGACCACATATGACCAATACCATAAATGTATATAACTTTTGTCAAATTAAAAATGTTTTAAAAATCTTATTGAAGTTTTTTGCATTTTGGGGGGCCCCATCAAGACTTTGCCATACATTGTATTGCTTTGTGGATTTACAACAATTGCTGTCGTTCCTGTTTCACAGATGGATGGGTGAAAGGACTTCCTTAGGTAATAATTCTTCTAGATTTTAGATCATGTGCCTATTAGAACAGGTCAAATACTGCCCAATGAATTTGACTTATTAATTTATTATTTTAATAGTAAGGTTTATTTTATTTATTCTTTGAGATCTATGTTCTAAGTGTTTTAAAATTTGATTAGATTTTAAAAATTTTTATACAGGTAGGTATTGTACACTCAGCATATTCTTCCTGCCCCTTTCCTTACTCCCTCCAATTTTTTACTCTTGTTCTCCTAGACAGCCTTGTTTCTATTTTCCTTTTGTACATGCATTTCATAGGAGTATATAAATACTAGGAACCAGAAATGAGAGAAAAGAGAAGATATTTGTTTTTCTGAGACAGAATGAATTCTCCTGATATGGCAGCCTGTAGATTATCTATTTTCATGGAAGTGACATAACCATGTTCTTTATGGCAGAAACCAAACCATTGCAGATCCATCACATATTTTTTTGCCTGCTCCTCTGTTGTACAGGTGACTTGGTTCTAGAACTTGGTCATTCTGAAGAGGGCTGTAGAAGACATTGGTGCACACTGGTCTTTCTGCTGTGCCGTCTTGTGGTCCTTTCAGTGGCTCAATTTTATCCTAATGTCTCCGAGAAAC
Source organism: Mus pahari (assembly GCF_900095145.1). NCBI lineage: Eukaryota > Metazoa > Chordata > Mammalia > Rodentia > Muridae > Mus > Mus pahari. The sequence goes on from NC_034599.1 coordinate 97,652,003, forward strand.
TTCTATATGGATTTCATGGGGGAGTGGACTAGTCTGAACGGCCAATAGCCGTGTGCAGGAGTTTCCCTTTTCCACAGATTCACCAAACACCCTGTTTTGTTACTTGCTTTCTTAATGGCTGCCACTCCAACGGGGATGATGGATCTCAGTGTAGGTTTGGTTTGCGTTTCTCTGATGGCTCATGAAGCTGAGAATCCTTTTTTATATGTTTGGTAGCCGTTGAGTTGTATTTTGGGGGGATTGCCTGTTTATGTCATTAGTTCTCTTATTGGCTGGGCTATTTGATTTCTAGTGGTTGGGTCTTTTGAGTTATTTCTATATTCTAGATATTAATCCTGTGTCAGATGCACAGTTACCACAGTTACTAAAGATCACCTCCCCCTTCAATAGTCTATCTCTTCACCTGAGTAACTGTATTCTAAACTTTTTAATTTCATGAGGCCTCACTTGTTGGTCTCCTGACTGGAGTTCTATTTGGAAAGGTTATAGCTGACTTTTGTGGTCCTCTTCTAGCATAGGGAAGCCTGTTTCCTCAGCACCCAAAGAACACTTTAATGATACCAAGGAAAGCCTAGTATTTGATTGCACCACCATGGAAATGAAAAAAATCATTGGGAATCTTGCACTCTCCTTCTTTCCAGTTGCTAAACAACCACCGCTGTACCACAGCGCAGGGCTTTTCTGCACTGTCAGTCTGGGTAGTTATTAATCTCTGAAATAATGACTTTCTCTATTAATCCTGTGCTGTCTAATGTGGGAGTATTAAAGGCAGGCACCTATGGAATATTTTAAATTAGTCTAAATGGAAATGTTTTGTCAATGTAAAATACTCACTGTTTTTTGTTTAAAGCCTTCATATGGAAAATACAAAATTTCTCATTAACATTTCAGAAGTGTGGACAGCATGTTGAGATGATATTTTCCTTGTACTTGGCTAAATAACCTTAGTAACTGTCATGTGTATTCCTCCCCCCCCCTTTTTTGCTATGGCTACTAGGAAATATAAAACCATGCATGATACAGTTGTGTTCAGTGCCTGTAGACTATGAGCTTCCTATGGACAGGTACTGTTGAGGTTTGCTCTTTTGCTATGTAGTGTAATGCTAAATACTGGCCCTCAAGGCTTGGTTGCCCACAGGGATGAGAGAATCCATGCGTACAATGTGATCTTGCTCCTTAATTTAATAATATTGGTTAAATAAAGATGCCAACAGCCTAGAGCTGGGCAGGAGATAGGTGGGGTTTTTGGTTCCTGAGCTGGAGGTCTGAGGAGAGACCATGAGGAGAGGAGGAAGAAGATGAAGGTGGAAAGAGGAGAAGATGCCATGGGGTAAGAATCTTGAAAACATGGCCATGAGGGCTGGCCAATTGGAGTTAAGAGCAGTGCAAACAGAACATGTACAAGTCATACTGTGGGTTGCTGGCAGAGAAGTAGACATAGAAGGTCGATATCTGTCCAGCTCTAGTGCTGTAAAGACTTATAATAAATATAAAGGTTGTGTCTTTATCTGGGAACTGAATGATCAAAGCCATGTAGAAACCTCCAATTTGAGAGTAAATATTTTCTCCAACAAGAACCATGTTTCCCCAGTACCCAGCACCATGTTGTTACACAGTAGCATAGTAAACATATGCTGGCTGAGGCCAATGGAATGCAGTGGAAGAAATGGTAGCTAGCTAGTGAGGCCTTGTAACTCATGAACAGGTATAGTGACCTTATTTTCTGCCAGCAATGGATATTTTCTACTCTACAAGAAAATAGTGACTTGGAACCAGAGTCTCAGGAGAGTATCTGCCCCCAGACTGGGTCAAAACCCTTAACAATCCCACCGTTTAACCTTGACCACAAACTGAAAAATCCAGTAGCTGCTCCTTGTTGGTAAAGAATCACTTCAGGGTTATTCTTCTTCCTTCTGGAATCTTCCCTCATGGTCCAGCTCCCACATTTGCACAACCTCAGGTTTCCTAAAGCACCACTGGCTCCACTCATGGTCTTTCCTCAGCTTCTCACATCCCAATTCTTAAGTAAGGCTGTGCTATCACTTCAGCTCCAGACCAAATAAAGAACTAGTTTTAGAAGGTTTAGGTGATGTTTGAGGTCATCAAGAAAGAGTGGCTGAACATGGTCTTGACATCGGTTCCTATACCGAAAGAGCCACATTGCTGCATTGTTTATTGCAATTCTGTATTTGGACCATTGCAGGATGTTCCTGTTTTCCTCCACACATTTCTTTTCTTCCTTCAGGTTAGCCCTGTGGGAGTTTGAGGACAGTCATCTTCTTTTGTCTGTCTTTTTTTTTTTTTTTTTTTTTATGCTGGTCATTAGCCATCTTTTTTTCCCCTCCACTTTTTTTCACAGTGCTTTTCCTCACATGTGAACTTGATGTCAGTCATGTTACATTCCAGAATGAGTGTATAGAGAGGATCAGTTAGTGTAGGAGAAAGTAACAATAGACAAACAGTGTATCTTATTTGAGTCTAACATCAACTTTAAGAGGCAGTCTTAATAGTTTCAGATGTGACAATGGCAGAGGAGAGACTGATGTACCCAGAAGATGAATAAAAGGTTTCAGTTTTAAATCTTGATCTTCCCGTGCAAAATTCATCTTCTCCTCCACATTTAGTACATCAGTAAAATGAGGTTGGGGGTTGTGGTGGTTTGAATGAAAAAAAAATATCCCTATGGTGGCACAGTTTGGAAGGTTATAGAACTTTAAGGATGCAATCTTGCTAGAGGAAGTACGTCCCTGGGGGCGAGCTTTTTGAGTTTATATTCTCCCCTTATTTTTAGTTTGCTCTCTAGACTTCCTGTGGGATGAAACATGACCATCCGGCTTCCTATTCCTTTAGTATGCCACCTCACCTTTCTCCCCATTATGGCTATCTTAACCCTCTGGACTCTTAAACCAAAATAAACCTCTTCTATAAATTTTCACTGGCCATGGGTATTTTATCACAGCAACAGAAGTAACTAATGCAGAGTTTTTTTTACCATCTCCACAGTGCTGAGATTTAGTGAATCTGTACCATAGTTCCTTGGAAATCTTTATATTATTAATAACTATTATCACTCATTTGTGAAGATGTATGTTTTTGTGGGAGTGGATCTTTCACAAAAAAAGAGTTTGTTGAAGAAACTCATTTAGATGATCCAGAAAAGAGAAGAGAGTGAAGCAGACTATTACACTTAGGTAGACGAAGCCACAAACCAGGGAAATCTCTGGTAGAACATTTTCTACGTAAAGTACTGGCTCGCTGTGGGTTTCGGATGAGAGTCTATTTGAAGAATAGTCTTCAAAATGCTTTATTCAGCCTCACAGAAGCAGAACCATGCATGTTTGCTCTGCTTTTTCCATATAAGGAACAATCAGAACCCATAGAGCTGAGGTTTCTCCTCAGCCCTTAGAGATATCTGGTGACAGGCCAGGCGAGTTTGCCAATGGATTCATCCTGGTTTCAGCCACTACCTTACATCTCAGCAGAGTTCCTTTTAAAATATACTCAAGAGATTCGTAAACAGATATTGTATTAGTCAGAGTTCTACAGCATAATAGAACTTACAGAATGAACATATATGATATATATATATATGATATATTATAATGATTAGTAGTCCAGCTAATCCAACAGTGGTTGCCTATGAATGGAATGTCTAGGAATCCAATAGCTGTTCTGTCCATGAGACTGGATGTCTCAGCTGATCTTCAGTATTTCAGGAATCCCAAAGAATTAGGCTTTAAAGCCAGCGAAGGAATGGGCTTGCAAGTGAGGCTAAAGCAAACAGTCAAAGAACAAACCTTTTTTCTTCCTTGTCTTCATATAGGTTTTTGGAAGAAGGCATGACCCATGTTAGAGGTGGGCCCATATTAGTTGTGAATCTTTCCATTTAAAATTAAGCAAAAATCCCTCACATGAATACCCATTTTGGGGCTTTAGTCAATTACAGATATATTTGAGTTGACAACCAACATAGCCACCTCAGATATCAAGGCAGGCAGGCACAGCTAGGATGCTGGTCATGGTTGTGAAGCTATTACGACTATATCTGGCTATTGCCTCTGAAAACAAGGTTGAGCTCTTGGTCCATGGGAAAGGACCAGGGTATGCCCAGTCACTAATAAGCTAGATAGAAATGAAAGGTTGCATCCTAGGTTCCTCTAAATCACCAAGTTACACGGATACCCTATTTGTTAAGGTCTTAGTGCTCCCTGAAACAGATTTAAGCAGCTCTTTGCTTGCAGAGTCACTATGTCATTAACTAGCATGATTTCAGCTATTCCTGTATATGTTTACAACTGAAGCTGGTCTGCTGGGTCTTTGAGTCCAGTGATTCACTGGGAAACAGTAGTATCACTTTTTTTGTTTGTTTGTTTGTTTAAAGATGGTAGAGTTGATGCACAGTGTGATGCTTTTATACCCAGCTGATGAGCAGTGTGGGTATTAGGATAAACACAACCACAGATGTCCTCACACACTGAGAGCCACCTACTTTAATGATTGTCATATTTTATCCCCCAAGATCCCTGGGAAATGCTCATTTTCTGCTTTTTATAGATGAAGAAGAAAATTATGCCTCATAAAATGGAAATGTCTTATTAAAAAAAATCATGGAAAGGTGAAGTGGGTGAGGTAGCGCTGTGCTATGCAAAGCCTCCTTGCCTGTCTTCTCAGCATGTTTTTATTTTAGGATGAAATTTTAATATTCTCTTTGACCCACTTTCTGCAACTCTCTTCCTAGCTCCCCAAACATTGTATTTCTCCTCAAATTGCCTTTTTGTGTTCGTGCCCGGGAATCTACTTTTTAATTACATGTGTGTCTGTGTACCATGAGCATAGAGGAGAGCACCAGAGGGCATCAGATCTGCCAGAACTGGAGTTACAGACTGTTATGAACTGCCATACAGGTGCTGGGAATCAAACCCAGGTCCTCTGGAGAACAGGAGGTACACAACTAGTGTGCCATCTCTCCAGCCTCAATTTAACCATTTTAAAAATTCAAGCAGATCATGTCTTTCTCTGTGTTGTGAGTTGAAGGTTAAACGTACTTCACAAGCTCTTACATTTGAATACTTAGTCTCCAGCTCGAGGATCTGTTTTTGGAGGTTATGGAATCTTTTGAATGTGGGGCTTTGGGGTTTTTTAGGCTGGCAGACATCTTCTTTATATCTTTGCTTCCTGATTCCCTGAGACATAAGAAAAAGGTCTCATAGCAGCTCCCACTGTCAAGGACCCAGGGGCTCCAGCCATGCCTTCTCTGCCACTGAGGACTGTAGTCACTGGATGGAGCTAAGCAAGCCCCTCTTCCTCTGTGTTGTTAGCCACATCAATGTGAAACATAGCTAATACATTCTGTGTGACCCTGTGTACTGGATGATGTTGTGTGTCAACTTGATTCAAGTTAGAATCGTAAGAGGGAAAGGAGCCTCAGTTGAGGAAATACCTTTATGAGATCCAGTTGTAAGGCATCTTATCAAATAGTGATCAGTGGGGTAGGGCTCAGCCTATGGTGGGTGGTGCCATCCATGGGCTGGTGGTCCTGGGTTCTATAAGAAAGCGAGCTGAGCAAAGCCATGGGAAGCAAGCCAGTAAGCAGCGTCCCTCCATGGCCTTTGCATCAGCTCCTGCCTCCAGGTTCCATCCCTGCTTGAGTTCCTATCCTGACTTCCTCCAGTGGTAGAGTGTGATGTGGAAATATAAGCCGAATGAACCCTTTCTTCCCCAACTTGCTTCTTTGTTATGGTGTCTCTTCAGAGTAATAAAGCCCTAACTAGGACATACTCTTATAGCAACTGCATCATTAATTAAAGCCCTTGTGTACTATGAATGGCAGCGATCTCTTTTCCTGTCTCTTCTATTAGGCTCTGAACAGAGAATTGGTAGCACTTAGTATTCTTTGTTTCTGTATTGCCAACATCCACCTTCACATCCAGAACCGAGTGTCAACACCAACTACATAAACACCTCAAGAGAGAAAAGGGCTGCTTGTGTTCCTGATTCCCAGATGTAACGTGACTTTCAAATGTGTTATTCCTCTCAGTTATCTGGTATGTCCTAGTGGAGGGTGAACTTACAGCTTCTCCCAGTGGAGACTCATCTCATATGAAGGATTCACATAGATTCCATAGTGTGTATCACAAAGGAACATCCTAATTTCTACATGACTGTCATGTGAAGATCTTCTTGCTTCAGTGGCCAGTTCTGTTGCTTCTGGCTCCACTCTGTGGCTCTCATTAACTTATTTTTCTGTAGAGATTTGTCTTAAAAATCCTTTGCATCCAGTAGAATTAGTGGCCTTTATTTCTTGAAGAAATTTGAAAACAAAAACAAAAACAAACTTGATCTTGACTTAAGAACATTGAGCAATTTGAAATTTTCTCATCCCCTTTAGAGAAACATGAACACTATTTTCTCAATAAAACAAGTTCCATGGTCCTTGTGAGTCTCACATGTTGTACTCGCTGAAGGCAGTGTTCTGAGATGGCATCATTGTTACTAGGTGAGAATGACAGATTGGAAGAAGTTGCCTTTGGGTTACTATGGGCTGTCCTGATTGGTGCATTCACATCTTTCTGCCCTCACATACAATCATGAGATTCTCCTGTGTTCCCATTTAAGGCAGATGCCTTTTAGCCAATTACTCCCTAAGAATCAGGCAGTGGGATATTTAAGGACCATGCAGTAAGTCTCGCAGGGTTGGTATGTGTGATTGACATTCTTGCCTCCCCTAGTCCTCGCTGACAGTCCTCCTGGTGGTAACAGAACACCTATGAGCAGTGTATGTCATGGCTTTCTAATTTCCCATGGCCTTCTTGAGAACAAAGGGTGAAAGGAGAAATTGCCAGTGGTCTAAAGGGACATCCCAACTGTCCCTTCCAGCTCCTATTACCTCTTTGAAATCTCCAGGGTGACAAGCTTCAGCAAATGTACACAATTCTTAAGTTGCTGGCAGAAAGAGTAGCCAATGCTTGATCCTTGAAGATACGTTTGGGCTTCCTCTCCATGGACTTGCTAAGCAAATAGTGAGTGGCTCTTAGGTTTAAACCAGTGTCCTTGTTGCTTGCTGTCTAATGCATACGGATGGATGCCATGCAGATGAGCAGCTGAACTCCACACTGAGCCTGATTATATGCTATTCCTCTAAGAGGCCTTGCTTCTTCTTTGCCTAAGCACACACCACTCATCTCCTAATGAAGTCATCTTGCTTTCATTTGTATTGAAGCTGAGTTGTTTGCTCTGCCACTTAGAGTCTCCCAAGAGCACTCTGCTTTCATGGTTTCAGGAAGGAGCCAGTAAGTGGCAGGTGAGCAGACAGACGTCTCCCCCAGCCCTCTAATGGGTCCACTTCTCCACTTCTCTAGCCCCGTGACTCTCTCTTTGGTCTAGAATATAGAAATAGACTGAAAGCCACACACGCATGATTTAAAGTTTTATAAGAGGCAAAGGTACATGCAGGGGGTGTGATTGTGGGCAATAAACTGGCTAAAGTGAAATATAACTTCAAAAAAAGGTTATATTTAAAGGAAAAGTTGCGTGACTTCAGCTTTAAAAGTTTGAATAAATTAAAACTAAACATAATTATTTAATAGTTTCTTAGGTCAGGGGACGAAGGTCTGTGACCTTAGCACTTGGGGGGCCGAGACAGGAGGATCACATGTTCTAGTCCTACTTGGGGATTCAAAGTGAGTGCAAGGCCAATGCAGATAACTTAGTAAGACTATGTTTTAAAATGAAAGGTAAAATTAGGGTTGGGAATGTAGTTGAGGGGTAGAGCACTTGCCTAGCATGAACAAGGCCCCAGGTTCATTATTGTGTCTCCTGGAGCCCATTTCTACCTTCCCCAAGACTGAATGAAGTTAGTGCTTCTCTGCTTCTTTGATAATTTGTGCTGTCATGGATCAGGTGTGGTGGCATGCACGTGTAAGCCCAGCACTTGGGAGGGGGAGGTAGGAGGATGAGGAATTCAAGGTCTTTCTAAGCAACACACTGTGAGTTTGAGGCCTGGGCTACATAAGACCTTGTCTAAAAAATACCTACCCCTCCCCCCCAACAAATAGAGTCCACTGTGCTACCATGGTTGTGACTAATTATTTGCTCGTGACTGGACTTTTGCAGGCAGGGGCTGTGTCTGGTTCACTGATGGCTTCTCTACTTCTTACATAGGACTATTTACAGAGAGGGTACTCACTAATATTTCTTGAGCTTTTAAAACAAATTTACATAGCATCTAAAAGGTGTGTTGGAGGCTTCTATTAGTCCATGAATCCTTGACTTAAATCATGAAGGTAGCCCTACAACCATGATTTGATCCATTTTCTTAATCACTCAGGGTAACTTACACCTGACTCAGAGTGGAAACCTGGTGCCTCTCTAATAGATGACTGTTGAATCCTGCCTCAACAGTAGCCTTTGAAGGTTTGCTCTGTTGACAGCTGAGACTGCATGGTTCTACCTGAAGTTTTACCTTCCTCACGCGCTGAGACTCAGAGTCACTTTCTGAAGATCTGCATCTTGCTCAGTGAGTGAGTCTGCCCTGCTTCCTCAGTCAGGTCCTGAGTCCTGCACCAGGAACCTTTTACCTCCTTTAACTGCTGGTTGTGTAATCAGCCTTGTCCCAGACCATGCCTTACTAGCTTCTGGAGCTGAGTTACCATTGGACTTTGTATTCTAATGCTTCCTCTCATTTACATACTGTACACAGACTGTGTAGCATAAGCTCTGGCCCGTACCTTTGCTTGCTTAGTCTTGGGATTTCCCTCTTCACCTGCCAGAATCAATTTCCTCCCAGGGTGTATTCCTGTTAAAGTCTGGGATGTGCAGTAACAGGGCACAACTCCAGGGGGCAGCATTCACTGGCAGTCACCCTAAGTACTTGAGTTATTTTGACAGCATCCCCATAGATGGTGGCAACATATTTTGAGCAGGCACTTTTTTCCCCCCTAGTTTCCACAAAGTCCCCAAATAAGCTAGCACCCGATGGAGTCTGCTTGCTAATCTAGCAGAAGGGTCTAGCTTCGATTCCCTGCCTCCCTCTTGTCATTCCTTATCCTTACTGTTAATCGGACCTGGTCAGCCTTAGAGATGATAGACAGGAAAAGCCTCATGCTTGAAGAAGGAGATGTGTCTCTTTATCAAAATCTCATTTTCTGTTGCCAAGCACCCAAGACACTGATGCAGGCACTGCCCCCAGCCTGTCCTCAGCCTCGGGTCTCAGTTCTTTCTGTCTGTGATTCACCTGTAAGTAATGCCTTTATTCTAGAGTGAGTCAGATTAAGGCGCTTTTTATTTTAATTTTTAAAAGGTTCAGCATTTTACCTGTGTGAATGTTTTTGCCTGCATGTCTGAATGTGTACCACGGGCATGCATGGCACCCCCCGAGGTCAGAAGAAGGCAACAGGTTCCTTAGAACTGTAGTTAGAATGTTGTCAACGACCACGTGGGTATGCAGTTCTCACCCTTCCTTGTGCTGCGACCCTTTTATACAGTTGCTCAAGTTGTGGTGACTTCCCAACTGTAGCATTATTTTCATTGCTACGTCGTAACTGTAGTTTTGCTACTGTTATGAATAGTAATGTAAATATCTGGGTTTTTCCAGTGGTGTTAGGTGACTGCCAAAGGGGTTGTGACCCACAGGGTGAGAAATGTTGACATAGGTGCTGAGCCTGGAACATAGATCCTCTGCAAGAGCGACAAGAACTCCTAACCTGCAAGCCGTCTCTGTAGCTCTGCTTTAGGCTTCTCACACGGGACACCAGAGTCTGTATGGGAACCAATGGCACATAGCCCCAGAAACAAAAAAGATGTTCTACATGAGATTTCTTCTCTCTGTCTCTCCTTCCCTCCTTCCCTGCTTTCTCTATATCTCCTCACTTCTTTTCTTTTAATAAATCGATTTAGGACTAATGAAAAGACAGAAGGGTCACACAAAAGGGACTGACTTAATGGTTGCAAGATAACCAAGATGTCTAAATGGCAGTTTCCCTTCTAGGCCTTCTTGCCTACACTGCTGATGCTGAGTCTAAGTGTGACATCTATGAAGCTGGGGACATCTCGGGTAAGAGCCCACCAGGAGGAAGCCACCCCTTTCACAGTTGGCTCTGTAAGGAAGAGAATCCATACCCCATTCTCAAGTGGTGGTCTCCATCCCTCAGGCTAAGGGTCTTCCAGGCAAGAAAACACAGCATGCATGCAGTATTCGCTGTGTGTATCTGTTTTGTTTCACAGAGCAGATGCTGTCTCAGAAAAATCCTCCTTGCCCACATACTTCCTGGAAAGGCATCTGTCTACATGAATGGAGCTGGTCATTAATTAGTTGGTTATTTAAGAAATGGACTATATTCTAGATTATTTCTTTATGGTTTGTATGTTGTGGGGAGGGTGGATGTCTCAACCCGCTGTGCAGGACATCTGTCCTCTGGCTTGGCACTGAGATTTTTCTTGATGTTTCTCCCAGAAGCTGTGTAACAACTATGGCTGGAGTTAGAGGGAATTGTCTCATTGTGAGATGTCTCTATGGAGTGAAAGAGCTGGATAGGCAGGGGGTAGGACACGTTCCTGCTCTTGGTCTGCATTAGCGAGTAATTATGCATCTTTGGGTGATTTATCCTTTCTCTTACACTAAATATGGGATATGGAAGAGGAGATGTTTCCATAATTCTCTGATGTTGGGCACTCAGAAATTCCCTGAGAACAAATACTGGCTGCTTTATTTCCCTGCATCCCGGATCAATCCCTTTTCTTCCTTTTCAGCTGGATGTGGCTGGGAAGTCTCTCTTAGCACAATACTCAGGAAGTCATGCCAAATCTATTGATGTTGACCTTAAGAGTCTACCTTGAGCCTAAGAGTTCTGAGTTCTGTATCTCTCATGTTGGGGTTTTGCGTCCTTCGCAGATCCCAGCACCAAACAAGCTGGTCACAGGTACCATGATGGGGCCCAGAGGTAGAGTCCCATCTTTGACTTCCAGCATATGTCAAAGAAGTAATGTCTGAATGTGAAAAACAGAGTAAATGAAGCAGGAATGATTGCAGATACATAAATGATAGTGCCTGAGCTAAATAGAGAGGGGGATAAGAAGAAAACAGTTCTCACAGTTACTCAAGCTATGCATTCTCACATCTCAGTAACGGCAAACTCTCCCTTGGGAATAATGTGCTGGTCTGTGTTCTCCAAGGACAAGACCCACCCGTTTAAGGCTTTGCATTCTGCACACTTCTTTTATATTATTTGGATATAGTACTGTGTAATTAACATTTATTTCATAATATCTGTTGCAATGGTTGTTCGCAGTCTTTAAGAGTCTTAGAATCTCCTACAGAACTTACCAAACAAATACAGTTTTTGAGTCCTTTATGCAGAGAGTTTGGCTTAATAAAATCAAGTTGGTGACTAGGTTCCTCAAGAGAAGTGTTGTGGCTCATTTCTGTAATTCCAGTACCAGTTAGTGCAGGCAGGAAGATTGCTGCAAGTTCAAGGACATCTTGGTCCACATCGTCAGTTTCAGGTCAGCCAGGGTTAAATAGTGAGACCCTGTGTCAAAAACTATTAACACTCTCTTCTCAACCAAGACACTCGTGTTCCAATTCATTGCTTTGAAAAGTGGTTGTATTTTCTGTGGGGTTTAAACTTAGATATCTGTGACTTCCATTCCTCATTTAACAATGCCAACCTGCTTACGTAGTTGATTCTGTGCATTCGGTTTGTATCATATATTAAAGAGTAAACAATGAGTATGGGCTCAGTCAGCTGCTTCTCAAGCAAGAGGACCTAAATTTGATTTCTGGAACCCACGTATCTGGAAGCCCAGTATGGTGGTGCGCACCTGGAAACTCCGTGCTGGGGAGGCAGAAACAGGAGGATTCCCCGAGGCTTGCTCACCAACTAGCCCAGGTAAATCTGTGCATGCATTCATTTTCTCTCTGCTCTGGACTTTGACTGTGACTAGCTGGTGAAAGTTCCTGCCCAGCCCTGTCTGCAGTGATGGACTGTAACTTGTAACTGCGATCTAAAAATAAACCTTTTCTCCCTTAAGTTGCCCTTTCCCAGAGTGTTTTATCACAGTGACAAAGCGAAGCTAGGGTGATGTCTTTCTCCTTAATGAAGCTTCTGAGTCCCTGAGCCATAGTGAGATGGTTTCAGGGACTGCCCGCTAATGCTGTCTTGTGAATCTTTCATGCCTACCGCTTGGCCCAGAGCCTTTCCATCATCCTTGTATACCTGTGTGGTGATTCTGGGAAAATACCTCATGATAACCGAGTTGGGCTCCATAAGTCATCAGTAACTGACACAGTTTTTTTTTTTTTTTATTAAAAAGATTCCGAGCACTCAAGGAATGGTACAGAAAAAGCAACCCCTGCACCCCCTTTCACTAGAGGAGGAACACAGGGGGTGTCACCCATAATTAGTGTTTCTGTTCTTCATGTTCCCAAGACAAGCCTACAGATGGGGCCAGGGCTGTTACATTGTGGCATTCTTTACGTCTGGCATTCTTTCTGGTCCTCCTCAGGAGCTAGCAAGAGAAGGTTGTACTTCTCTCCTTCTGCAACAATTCTACAAGTTGACACCAAAAATACTCAGGCTGGAGACTTAATTTGAATATCTATGGTATAAAATTACCAGTGTTCACATGCCCTAGCATTTTCCTGACAAATTAATTGCCAATACAATTTGCAGCAGCGGGTGTGCGTACGTGTGGCACAGTGGGGTTGAGGGTTCAGCCTAGGAGCGGTAATTACGGGTGCCCTTGGCGGGGGGGGAAAGAGCAGAGATGATACTAAAGAAGTCCGTGTTTTCTGTAAGCAGCACCTGTTCCTTTGCCTGCTCTGTAGACCTGTGGATCAGGAAAACACACATATAATTTGGTCGATTAAAATGTCTACCTCTGGCACACAGAATTTAACCTTTTAATAACCAGGTGATCCATGGCTGCCGTGAGCCTCTCTGAACCCACGCTGTGGATCCCTGTCAGTTCTGTAGACCTTTCTCTGTTTATTTAACCTTTCAAATCTTAAAAAAAAAAAAAAAAATCAGGATAAAGAAACCGACAGCATAAGCCCTCTCAGGTAGAGGGTCAACTAGGCTAAAAAGAGATTCTCCTCTGGTGTGGGTCTGAGGGAAAGGTACTTCTTTTGTTGGCATAGCTGTAAGTACCTAGTCTTCTCTGGAAAAAAAAAAAAGGAAAACCTGTCAGAAGCAGGTTTGTGTCTCCTCTTCCTCTTCCTCCTCTCCCTTCTCCTCCTCCTCTCTTTCTTTTCAATGATAGGCTCTCAGGATATCTTGAGCAGTCTCGAACTTGCTACGTAGCCAAGGCTATCCTGTAGCCAAGGCTGTGCTGTAACCAAGGCTATCCTTGAACGTCTGATTCTTCTGCTTCCACTGGTGCTGGGGCGATAGGCTGTGACACCGTGCCTGTCCCAGAACGGTCTTCACAGCTCCCTGCTCAGCTCACACCCCTCAAAGCCACTGTAACCCTCCAGCTTCTGTAGTCTTAGTTGTTTATCAACTTCGGTTTTAATAGCTACACACCAGCAATAGGAAAGTACGTAAGTAACATCTGGTGAAAATTCTACCTGGCTGAGGGAACAGTGGGGTGGGCAGCAGAGACAGAACATGTGTAAACTCTTTAAACTTCTTCCATAAACATTTTCAACTTCTCCCTTCATTCTTCTGCCAACAGAAGGCATGGCCCAGAATAATGGGGGATCCTCCCACTTCAAAGACCTGGGTGAAACGTGGATCGTCCCACTTCAAATGATCTTATCAAGAAAGAAAATCCCTCCCAGCTAGCTGTCCCAGTCACTTAGGCTTTAATTCCAGATAGAATCAGGCTGACAATCAAGAATGGTCATCACCAGCACGCAGGAGGCAGAGGCAGGCGGATTTCTGAGTTTGAGGCCAGCCTGGTCTACAGAGTGAGTTCCAGGACAGCCAGGGCTATACAGAGACACCCTGTCTCGAAAAAGATGGAAAAAAAAAAGAATGGCTATCACAAGCACCTTTTACAGATTTATTTTGGTGTCAAAGTTTTTTTTTTTTAATAGAAATAAAACATTATAGCATTACGCTGTGAGGGGAAAGGAGCTCACACGTTTGATTCCATTAAGTCTTGTTCTCAGGTTCTCTTTGCGATGTCAGCTGCTTTTAAAAATATTAAAGATTGAGTGGGGATGAGATAATATTTCTGGCACTCTGGAATAATGGGATTGGAAGGAAGGGAATGAGGAATTGTGAGGGCCAAGGTTAATGTGTAGGAATTTCAATCCACTTCCCAATGAGTTTGGATCTCCTGCCCCAACTGTCTCAGCTGCTGGGCTCCTGCCATCTTTCCTAGCAGGGAAGTCATTCCTCTGAGACCAAGGCTAACCAAACCAGGATTGGAAAATACCACAGTGGTCAAGTAGGACTATCTACTCCATCACTTTTATTTAACAGAAGAACTTGTAGTCTCTGGTTGGCTTGAGGGTACAGTTCATGTCTTACTTATTGTTTTATTGCTGTGAGAGACACCATGACCAAGGTAACTTAGAACAGGAAGCATTTAGTTGAAGGCTTGATTATGGTTTCAGAAGGTTAGTCCCTAATCATCTTGGTGTAAAGCAGACAGCCATGGTGCTGAAACAGTACACGAGAGAGCTTTACATCATGGTACACAGGTAACAGAGGGGGAGAGAGAGAGAGAGAGAGAGAGAGAGAGAGAGAGAGAGAGAGAGAGAGAGAGAGAGAGAGAGAGAGAGAGAGAGAGAGAGAGAGAGAGAGAGAGAGAGAGAGCAGGCTAGGTGGTCTGAGCTTTTGAAACCTTAAAGTTCTTTTTTTTTTTTTTAAAGATTTATTTATTTATTATATGTAAGTACACTATAGCTGTCTTCAGACACTCCAGAAGAGGGAGTCTGATCTTGTTATGGATGGTTATGAGCCACCATGTGGTTGCTGGGATTTGAACTCTGGACCTTCAGCCCCATCAACACACCTCCTCCAACAAGACCACACCCCTAATCCTTCTCATATTGTTCTACTCCCCAGTGAGTAAGCACTCAACTTTCTGTGCCTACGGGGGTGGGGGGGGCATTCTCATTCAAACCATCACAGTCCATCATGGCAGGACTTCATGTGGCTAGAAGCTTCAGGCCACATTGCATCCCCAGTCAAGAAGCAGGGGGAAATAGATGCTCATTCTCAGAGTTTCTCATTTTCACCCAGTCCTGGACCTTCACCTGTGGAAAGGTGCTGCCCGCATTTAGGTTGGGTCTACCCTCTTCAGTTGAGCCTTTCTGAAAACTCACTCACAGACATGCTCAGAGTTTTATCTTCTTGGTGATTTTGAACTTTGAACTCATTAGGTTGACAATCAAGATTCACCAGCACATACACAATGTTTTGTTGTTGTTGTTGTTGTTGTTGTTGTTGTTTTGGTTTTTCGAGACAGGGTTTCCTCTGTGTAGCCCTGGCTGTCCTGGAACTCGCTCTGTAGACCAGGCTGGCCTTGAACTCAGAAATCCGCCTGCCTCTGCCTCCCAAGTGCTGGGATTTAAGGCGTGCGCCACTACGCCCAGCTTGTCACACAATGGTTTTTAAATGACTTCTTTATCCAGTGGATTATTTTATGATGGTCACAGGAAATCTGCAACTTCTGTTAAAGTGTAGAGAAGATAACCGAGCTATTTAGAGTAGCCCAATGTGTGACATGGCAATCATCTCCTTGCCATTCACCATTCCATGTTATTCCAAGGCAGGGTGACCCTTTCCCCAAGTCTTTTGTCTAGTGGGTCTTCCCATTCAGGCAGCATTGCTTCTCTCAGCTTTCAGTGACCATGTTGGTCTCTCTCTCTCTCTCTCTCTCTCTCTCTCTCTCTCTCTCTCTCTCTCTCTCTCTCTCTCTCTCTCTCTCTCTCTCTCTCTCTCTCTCTCTCTTTCCCTTCCCATGCTTGTCCAGCCTCTGTCAGACTGTGTGCAGTTCAAAGATGACCAAAGGTTTAACTAAGGACTGTCTAGTTATACGTGAAACAAGAGCTTGAGCCTGGGTAGACAGTCTTGAGCCTTTAAAGCTAGTCTTTGGAGCACCATCAGGCAAATGTTAGGGGAACATCCAGCTACTTTATGTGGGTGCAGGCTTTGCACTTCTGTTTTGGAAACTGATGGGCTATACAAGTATCACAGATTTTTTAAAAGTATCATAGCAGATACTTATTTGCATACTTCCCATGAACTAGGTATTGCCCAAATAATGTATGCAAATGTTGTTGCTTACCCTCCACAATAACCTGCTCTAAGGGCCCACTTTCCTACCTGAATATGCACAGGTGTGAAAACCCTATACTTTGCTTGGAGGGGGAATTTGGTTTGGAATTAATATGCTGTTCCTGCCAGTGGCACCCAAGAACTCTTAAAATAAGAAGCAGACAGTTTTCACCCTAACCACATTATGTATGAGGAGACAGATTTTTAGAGAGGAGGAGTCACTTGCCCAAAGTCACACATAGCTCAGGGTCCTGGGCCTTCCAGGCCACCTGAATTCAAATGGACTGCATATTTCTATTTCCAACAGCCTTTTACCCACATAAAATTACCATGCACTACAATTTCCATATCCAACCTGAATAATTTGATGTGTGTTGGGCCTGGCTTTGAGTCACAATTAAAAAACATTACCCAATGTATGTATACACGTACGGTCTTTTAGAATGCTAATATTTACTCTGTAATTTGTGTGCTGGAAGTCTATCATTTCTATTTTGATATTTTAAGGGCTCATGATTAAGAGATTTCACAAGTCTCAGAAGATACTCTGCACTTAGACTTTTTAATATAGGCATCACTTCTTTTCTCTTTTGTTTATGATGTGTGTGTTCATTGTGTTAGTCTAGGTCAGAGAGCAACCTCAGGTGTTGATCCTAACCTTGTTTGAGCCCATGTCTTTCTTGTTCATTGCTATGGAGTCAGGTGAGTGGGCCCACTGGCTTGTGGTCTCTGGAGAGTCTCCTGTCTTCACCTCTATTTTTCCATAGGAATAGTAGTATTAAAGATATCATGCTGATGCCTCTGGCTCTTGTGTGAATTCTGGAGATCCAAATTTAGTTGTCAGGGTTGTGTACTGAGCACTTTACCTGTGGAGCTGTCTCCCCAGCCATGCGGATACTTTTGAATCCCATTGGAACTGGTAAAGATGACATTGACTCTCGAAGCTGGTCTGGATGCATTTGGTATCGTGAAATGGCATGAGCCTATGGAGACAGAGGTGAAAGGCTTTGGATTAAAATTGATATGTTTATGTGATCAACCTGAGAAGGGTTGGACTTGTGGTGGCTAGTGTTTAATGTCAACTTAAGAAGATCTAGAATCACCTAGAGATCCACTTCTGGAAATGTCTGTGAGGGTCTTTCTAGATTAAGTTAGTTGAGGCATGAATACCTAACCCTAAATATGATGTGCAATCTTCCGTAGTTCAGGAGTATCCCACTTAATAAAGATGAATAAGCGGGCAGACTGTCAACATGTATCTCTCTTTCCCAACTGAAGGTCCAATATGTCCAGTTGCCTCAAGCTCCCACTGCTTTGCCTTCCCTGCCACGATGGACGGTGGACCCTCACACTATGAGCCAAAGCAGGACCCTCCTCCTTTAAGTTGCTTTTGTCAGATGTTTTATCCCAGATGTGAGAAGAGTAACTGATCCAGATTCTACTTGCTTTCGATTTTGTCAACAGTTTCCTCCTTTACATTGTTGAGTAGTGTTCCAATTTGTGGCTATACATTTTATTTCATTATTTATATCACCGGCTGATATTTGGAAAACTTTCAGGTTTAAATGCCATGTTGTTGAATTGAAAGTGATCCTGTAGTAGGAGGGGAAAAGAAAATGAGTATTTATGAAGACATATAACTTATTTTTTATTAGTGTATGTGATTTTCATATCTCTCCTAACGAAGTAGTTATTAATACTATTTTTAATGAAATAGAGTTCCCAGAGAACCTGGCCATTTACTGAAAGCATTTTAGAAATCAGTGTAAGATTGGAAGCCACAAAAACATGATTGAAAGCCTGTGAAGGATCCTTCCCAATTACTCTCCATTTCTGGTTTCTTTACTTTTTTTTCATTGTTTAAAGTCTAGGATGCCACAAGGTAAGGTCTAGACATTCGTTCTTATCCTTTAATCCAAACATTCACAGTGTATCCACTGAGCACTTAGTTTTGTGAAGTGTATGGAAATGCCAAAGGGCTTTGTGACCTTTAAGTAGCTGTGAAAGGCTCCATAGGTCAAAAGAGCATCAGATAAACATGGTTTTCTAATGTTCCTTGGGGGAAATCTCACTTTTGCATGGCGCACAAGGCTCTACATTCTTGCCATTCAAAGTGGGCTCCATGGATGAGCAACATCAGCCCCTCATGGGAGTTTGTTAGAAAGGAAAACTCTCAGCTCCTGCCCAGACCTACTTTCCCACAGCCTCACCATCTGCATCACAGTGCCCTTGCTTCAGCTTCCTAAGCAAGCCCAGCTAACTCCTAGTGGAGACAGCTTTTGATCTGTCTTTTTGTGTAATGGTTTCTCCCAAATGTTTCCATGGCTCTGCTTTGTCATTCAGATTTTGAACAGCATTATCACAGAGGATCCAAGAGTACAGACCTTAGGGACCTGTGTCCTGTTATAATTTTCACGGAGCATTTATTATCTTCTCATTAGAATGGTAAGTGCCACGAGTACAGGGGAGCTTTAACTGTCTCAGTCACTGTTTTATTTCCTATGCCTAGAACATTGCCTGGCTCAAGTTAGGCCGTCAGCAAGTATTTTATAAGCCAGCCAATGAATAAATAATAGAATTTCTTGCTGATGCTGAAGTTTCAGTGAGGTGATAGTAGAAGCTAGGACTATTGGAAAATGTTTCCTAGGAAGACATTTTGGGGTTTACTGCTTCAAGCCAATGTTCTTTGTACCTGTGACCTATGAATGGAAGAAAGGGACTCAATAGTGGAGACAAGTCTTTATCCTCACCTTTGGGCAGGTAGGGGGGTTATATTTGTTAAGATGACATTTGTTTGCTTTTGATGGCTCTGCTTAGGGCAACTCCTTTGATGAATGTGCTTGTGTACCTTAGGAGCATGCAAAATGGTGATCTTAAACCTTCCCCTTTATTTCTAGACTCCTCCATTGAAGTGGTTGGGCTCCTGGGTGAAGCCACTGTTTTGGAGTGAGTTCAGTGTGCTTTAAGAGCTGACTCCGTAGAGCCACTGCATATCTTTTCTGCAGTGAAACAGCAAAGACAACCTCAGGATTCTGCTGAGACATTCTGGGAGTACCTCCTACACCTCCTGCTTACACAAGCCTTTTTAAAGAGAAAAATGGAACCAAAAAGCGATTTTATGGTCAATATACACCGGACAACTCAAGCCAGACATTAATTTAAATAGAATTTTTTGTTGGTTATTTGATTTATTTACATTTCAAATGTTGTCCCTCTTTCTGTTTTCTTCTTGGCAATCCCCCCATCCTATCCTCTCTCCTCTTTGCCTCTATGAAGGGTGCTCCCTCACCCACCCACCATATCTGCCTCACCGCTCTGGTATCCCCTTACACTGGGATATCAATCTTCCACCGGACCAAGGGCCTCCTCTCCTATTGATGCCAGATCTATCCTCTGCTACATAGGTAGCTAGAGCCATGGGTCCCTCCATGTGTACTTTTTGCTTGGTGGTTTAGTCACTGGGAACTCTTGGTGGTCCCACTAGTTGATATTGTTGTTCTTCCTATGGGGTTGCAATCCCCTTCAGCTCCTTAGTCCTTCCCCTAACTCTTCCATTGGGGTTCCAGGCTCAGTCTGATGGCTGGTAGTTAGTATGTGCATCTATATTGGTCAGGTGCTGGCAGAGCCTTTCAGAGGACAGCTATACCAGTCTCCTGTAAGCAAGTGCTTCTTGCCATCAGCACTAGTGGCTGGGTTTTGAGTCTGCAGATGGGATGGATCCCTAAGTGGAGAGGTCTCTGGATGGCCTTTCCTTCAGTCTCTGCTCCAGTTTTTGTCTCTACATTTCTTTAGATAGGAGCAATTCTGGGTTAAATTTTTTGAGATGGGTGGGTTGCCTCATCTTGTAACTTAAATATCATTTGATGTGATATTATCCCATTTTTTTCAGAAAAAGAAAGATTCTAAGATTTAGATCTGTTCAAAGTTGTCCCTCTAGGAAATGGGCAAGGTGTTCAAGCAGGCCCTTTGTACTATGTGGCTGGCCTACTCTTAGCAAAAATTCCCGGGCCATCAATGAGAGGAGTGGCCCTTGGTCTTGTGAAGATCCTATGCCCCAGTAGAGGGAATGCCAGGGCCAGGAAGCGGGAGTGGGTGGGTTGGGGAGCAGGGAGAAGTGGGGATAGGGGATTTTCGGAGAGGAAACTAGGAAAGGGGATAGCATTTGAAATTTAAATAAAGGAAATATCTAATAAAAAATATTCCCTCCTTCCTCCTCCCTTCTCTCTCCTCCCTTCTCTCTTCTCCCTCCTCCCTTTCCCCTCCTCCCTACATAGGATACTTCTGTCCCTATTGTTTCATTTGAAAACTTTTCAGTGTGAGTCAGAGTTTCTTTGACTTTAGAGTGCACCCCAGAGACTAGTAGCATCATAAAGGATTCATGAGGAAAACAGCAGTGACTGTGTGAAATCTTCCACACCTCACAGGCAGGATATGCTTAACTGAGGGAGGAAAAGCCCAGTGACAGAACTTTGGTTTACCTCACAGAAGTCTGAGGCTACAACCAGAATTAAGAGTTTAAAAACTAACTAGATACTTTAGTTTCTCTCTCTCTCTCTCTCTCTCTCTCTCTCTCTCTCTCTCTCTCTCTCTCTCTCNCNCNCNCACACACACACACACACACATGCACACATTTTGTCCCTAGAAAAGAAATGAATGCAGGGACAATATTTTAGGAGAAAATATCAGTCTATTTTACAGAACAAGAAATGAGGATTCTGGGATTACAGCCTTTTGAGAATTGTCCCTTAGGAATTGGACCTTCCTTTCCAGCCTGTTGAAAACAACAAGAGCAGGAGAGGGTGCACAGAAAGTCCTCAGCCTGCAAGATGTCTACCCCTGAACTATAGCCGCTTAATAAAGTTGTTCTAGGGGCCTTCATTCTCCATTTAATTTCTCAAAAACCTTTAACTCTATATGAGGAACTAAGAAAGCACTTTTGGGTGAGAACAAGAGCAGCCAGATGTCCCAGATATTGATTGCTTAAATATGCCAAAGGACCATTGTGTAACAGGGCTCCTGATGTTTCCCCAACCTTCATGGGAACAGCCGTAAAGCAGAGTTTGGGTAATGCCCAGTAGATGGTGCTCACCATCCACTTTGTCAAAAAGACAACTGGAGCTTTGACAGAATTACTCAAATGGGATTTGATTTGAACTCAGGGACTTCCAGAAGGGCTACTAGAGCTTTGTAACAAACATTTGTACTCCTTACCAACCCTCTCCCCCCAAATCATAATTCAAAAAGTAGAAGGGAAAGTTGCCTGTCTGTCTCTCTGAGTCTCTCTGTCTCTGTGTCTCTCTGTCTGCCTCTGTCTCTGACTCTCTCTCTTTTCATAACTCCCAAATCTTCCATAGTCCAAAGAGGAACCAAACTCCCATTTAGAGAATGGGGTGTAGCCTTTCCCAGCTACTGTATACAATGGGCTCCCAAAAGATTTTATTGAAATCATTTGCTTTTAACTCAAAAGTCCCCTATGCCTTAATTTTTTTTCCCCCCAGAAATTTCAGTGAGGTGGCCATTAATACCTTCTTAACCCTTGAGGTGCCTGAAGTTCAGAGTCTCATTCAGTCTCAAAAGGTAGTAAGTATGCAATAGTGTTTCTGGGGAAACATCCTGATTTCTTCTCTCAGTGAGCTGATAGGGTCAGATCAGTGACCCTGGCAACAGTTAACTCAGCCAACTGGTTCTGTGGATTATAGAGGGGACTCCTATGAATGTTGTGACTCTTAGGTGGGCAAGGGTGGATAGTTACCCTTGGGGATTCTTTATCCTGCTCCCTATCCAGACCTTTGGGCTTTGTTACATTTAAACCAGAAGTTCTTTCACTCAAACCCAAATCTCCTGTTGTATCTACAAGTGTTTTTTCAGTAGTTATGTAATCCCATCTTTTTCAGCTAAAGGTTTGTAATATATTATCACGTTCTAAACACAGTTTTTAAAAATTATTTATAAAGGATAAATGGGTGGGGATACTCTGAATGTAATAGAGGGGGTAGAATCAGAAGAGAGCATTGACACTGGGCAAGTCTCCAAAGTCCTCTGGAAACAGTGTGTTATCAGAAAGTTTTGGGAGTCTCATCAATGTTGCATCTGTTAAAGGGGAGATTGGAGTCCCTTTTTTTTGGGGGGGGGTTCTTAGTCTCTTTAATAGGAAAATTTAGGACTAGATTCAAAAGGAAGTCCAAGAATGATTTCATTAGAAACTCTAGCTGTAAATCTCAGCAGTGGACAGGAGGAGGAAGGAGATGGAGAAGAGCAGGGGTGGAAGCCATGTCATTTGAACTAAGCTGGCATGAAGGTGACTGTCAGACTGGCAGTTAAACGGTGGGGAGGTGGGGAAGCTTCAGAGAGTAAGCCATGGAAGCCAGAATGACCAGAGAAATCACGTTTAGATTCTGGCCAGCATCCAAAAGAAAAAGGAAAAGCCATACTCAGAAAGCAGGCAGACCCAGAACCTCATGTGGCTCATAGGGACTGTGGTGGTTTGAATAGCCTTGTCGGAATAGGTGTGGTCTTGTTGGAGGAAGTGTGTCACTAGGGGTGTGTCTAGGGGGGTCTAAGAAGCTCAGGCGCTCACTGTCTCTTCTTGTTACCTATGGATCCAGATGCAGAGCTCTTAGTGATCGCTCCAGCACCGTGTCTGCCTGCATGCCACCATGCTTCCCAGCATGACAGTAATGGACTAAACCTCTGAAACTGTAAGCCAGTGCCAAAGAAATGTTTTCCTTTATGAGGGTTGCTGTGGTCCTGGTGTCTCTTCACAGCAATAAAATCCTAAGACAAAGGCTGTGTGAGGGGAAGAATTCTGGGAAAGAAAAACATATTATCCAATCAAAGGGGTAATTATTGTTACCTCTTTAGTATTGAATAAGGTGGGCCCAGCTTTCTGAGGAGCACATTTCTCTTGGCCAGGTGACCCAACTAGATTAACTCTTCAAAGAGGAGGCAGTGGCATGCCCCCACTCCAAGACTAGGAGGTCAGGAGGCAAGAGCTTTCCCTTA
Source organism: Mus pahari (assembly GCF_900095145.1). Taxonomy (NCBI): domain Eukaryota; kingdom Metazoa; phylum Chordata; class Mammalia; order Rodentia; family Muridae; genus Mus; species Mus pahari. Next base: position 97,675,234 of record NC_034599.1, read on the forward strand.
ATGAGCCTTAAATGCTGCTGTTACTGTGCGTCATTTCATTCTCCTGAGATGAAACATGACAGCCTTTCTATCTTCAGGCCCTATCTGGTCCAAGCATAGGAAGGAGTCTTTAATTTGGCTCTCAAGAATAGACTGATGCCACAGGGTCTAGCTGACCCATCTGATTTTACTATGAAGCACGTTCTCAGGTTTTTGATAATTTTCAGAGGGACTGAAACACTAACGTTTAGTTGTTTTAAAGAGACAATAAGTCTCTGCTAATTATCATCTATTGCTAGATGTGTATAAGAGACATCCTGATAGTATTTGTCCCCCCCCCCCCGTTACCATTTAATGTAGAGTTTCCCTCCATGTATTGTTCACGGTAGATCCTATGTTGTCATTTGTTTCATGCACTCAATAAATATTTACTGAATATTCCCTATGTGCTCATCTAGATAACAGGGTGGCAAACCATGGACCCTAAGTCCAGTTCAGTTGACGATCTGCTTTTGTAAATAAAGCTTTATTGGAACACAGACATGTTCATGTACTTATATGACATTTACAAGGCTGGAACAGTTCCTGCCTTAATTCCTGTTGCAGAAATAAGGTGGCATATTCTAGGGATCTAGGAAAGGATCTCTTCGTTTGAATCAGTGAAAGGGAGATTAGAGGATGAGGTTAAACAGGCAGGCAGGGATTGGCTCAGTGGGGCCTTATCCAAATGCCTCAACTCAGCACTTGGATTTATTCCCAGCACTTTCGGAGGCCTTAGTATCGAGCAGAGGGCTGGCATGGCCCGATGAGTGATTCCATGACTCGGGCGCTTCAGTGGCAGCAAGGATGACACATGGATTGATAGGATGCACTTTGACGTCGAGGGCTATGGAACATGCGAGTAGACAGGATGTGAGGTGTTCTAGAAAAAAAGAGCATTAAACATTACTGGTAACCTTTTGAATTGGACAGACTTGTAAAGGGTTGTATGTTTATCTAACTACGGAAGGAGGAGGGTAGGACAAGTTTTGGTAAAAGATGTAGACCAAGCTCAGATTGGACAAATGAAGGTTGAGATGTCTGTTAAAATCCAAGTAAAAATGTCAAGGAAAGATTGGAGAGACAATTCTCTGGCTAGTGCATGGTGCCCTTCTAGAGGACTGCAATTCAGTTCCCAGTACCCCGGGTGACTCACAGATGCCCAGAACGCCAGCTTCAGGGGATTCAACACCTTCTTCTGTCCTCCACAGGCACCTGCACATGTGAGGCACACACACACACACACACACACACACACACACACACACACACACCACACACACACACATACACACACACACCACACACCACACACACACACACACACACTTACTGTTGCACATGCTGGGACCACAGACAAACTTCTCC
>NC_034599.1:97676659-97711231 GCF_900095145.1 Mus pahari
CACACCACACACACACACACACACACACACACACACACACACACACCCCAAAAGAACAAAAATGAATGCATTAGATCCAGGTGCTAATTCTTTTGTGGCATCTTACCAGCCGTGGCTTGGCCCTTTTGCATCTTTGGTTCCTTGACTTTGAAAAATCTTACAAAGCTATGCCCTTTAGCCTCTGATTTGAACACTGATTGTTTGTCAAATCCCAAGTTACTCCCTCTTGGAGGGACAAAGCTGCTTGGTTTCTATGTGTTCTTGCCTGGGAACATCTCTTGGCCCCGTGTATCAGGGATCGGATTGTAATGGATCCAGCATTTGGAAAGCCCTGCCGCTACACTCTTGGGACTCTGGTAGAGCTCCTAGTTTGCCATCAGTGTTGTGCGCTGTGCTGGCAATGGCACTTATGTGGTGATGTTTTGTGTCTGCAGTCATGGAGATGATGCTGTTCAGAACATCCATCTTCTCTGGCTACCTGCAATCTCTGAAGAGGTCAGAATAAACTTCCAGGGCCCCAGGGCTGTGCATGTGGCTGGAGTGTGTCCAGGAGGTCTAGAACCGGGCAGCTCTCTGATAATTCCTGCCACTGTTTGCAAATGGACCCAGACACTATCATCCTAGAGCCAGCTGACCTCTGCTTCCATTGCATTATTCTCTGCTGGAACAATGGGTATTGCTGCCCATGTTGGCTATTAGTTATCGGAGCCAGTCTAACAGGGTTCATGTCAGGCCATCTTGGACTTTAGATGCTAAGGTTCTGAATCTCCAAAGTGACTTAGACAAGTTAATAACTTTTGCTTTAATGCCCTGTGTCTGTGATACAAATAGAAGTCGATCCTACATTTATATAGGAGTTACAGGAATTACCTCTGTGGAAATGTTAGAGTGGGCATTAATTTTAGTGTTTCAGGATGTAGTATACATTCCAGTTTTTGTTTTTTTAGTAGCATGTGGTGGCCTGGATGGGTTTATGCAATGATGGTAAACCATGACTCTGAAGCAGCCTTGGAAGAAGGGAGGGGGGCACTAAAACAAGAAAAAGAAGATTTACATGTGACCCCAATGTGCTGTTTCTGATCTTGTGTTTTCTGAAAATGTACACATGTTTAATAATGCATCTATTTTGTCATTAAAGATCTCATCCTAAGACCCTACCCACACAGAGACACTAAATGCTTCAAGTTTAAACGGGCTTGGTTTGTTGTGTATTTCTTTGATGTTGAGAAGAAGCTCTCAGACAAACAAGCATCAGATCACGGAGGTTGGGGGTCTGACTCTGCTTCAAGATCAGTTTCCACACAAGTCGGGGCATCTTGGGGGCTTACGGTAATCTACAGGGCCACTCTGTCTCTACAGTAAGAAGAGGTAACTCAGGACAGTGCATCTGTGTTGACTCAGAATTTCAAATGCATATGACTCATCTTATTAAAAAAAATAGATGTTTAGTTTAGGACATCTTAAAGTGAGGTCTCAGATTCTTTGTGGATTCTACGTTCTTGACAGTTCTGATATTGGCTGCTTCAGGAAGTAAGTTGGACTAGAAAGGATCCAGATTTATTCAAGGTTAAAAACAAAGATTTTTATTAGTGCAGCTTTAGAAAGCATATCTTTGTCTTCATCCAGTATCTATATACATATCCATCCAATCAACGTTTGTCTGCTGCTCGTGGTTAGGTCCTGTGGCAGACAGTGGGATTGCAGGGGGATCTTATGGCCTATCCCATTTAGAACACCACCAAGGAGGCAGACATGAGTGCAAACATTTTTTCAAAATCATTCTGACCCAGATTCTTGAAATAGTTCTTTCTTTCATGACCTAAAATTCATTATCTATTCTCTGGCTAAATTCCTTTCATCCTCTCATACTGAGGCTAACTCAAAAGATACAGTGCAGAGAAGGAAGGTAACTGGAGGTTTTGCCCTAAGAGAACCAAACCTACCCACCATGGTGTTCATTTGAATCACAGATGCTTGATAGGCATGAAATTGTTCAACAGTGAGACTCACAGCCTGCCTTTCTTTCATACTCGATTGTTGTAAGCTTAAAGTGAGATAACGGATTAAGAGATTTTTCAGCTTATCACACGCACACACAGTGTAGTATTATTTATGATGATGGGAAATAATTAAAACTATGTAAATGTCTCAAAACAAGACTGCAGTAGGTTGGGACCCACCTACTGTGGGTCCAGCCAGTTGACTGTGAGCAATAATGATGTGTTGCCATGTCTAAGCTACAGTAGTTAAAAGCTAATGTGCCCCCTTTACAGTTCTTCTCACAGGTGAAAGCAGGCTAATGACCATGTGGGCCACATTGTGTAACTCTGTAACAGAAGCAAGATATCCAGGCTGCTATGGAGGGAAACAACACAAGAAAGCCACTTGACCCAGATCACCTTTCCTAAGAGGAGGAAACTGACTCACTCTCAAGTTAAACTCTTGAGATCTTAGAGGTGTTTATCACCCATTCTATCGTGAGTATAAATGCAGTTAACTCTTTCAGATTTTCAGCAATGTTCAGATATATAGGCAATTATATAATACAAAATATATTCACATATGCACGGTCATGTGTATGTTTGCTATTAAAGCTCTTATTCTACATGCTGAAGTACACTTTTAACTATTTCACTCAGCAGTATATTGGAGATGTGTTTTATGTTGGTTCCTAAGGATATACTCTCCTAGTTAGCATCCACTGCCAACTTCAAACAGCTTTGAATCATCTGAGAAGGGAGTTTCAGTTGGGGGATCCCAGTCATATTATCAGTAGGTTATTGTCCTTATTATTAGTTGATGTAAGAAGACCCATTCCACTGTGGGGTGTTCCATTCCTCAGGCAGGTGATGCCAGGCGAGGTAAGAAAATGATACAGGGAACTAGGCAGTAAGTAGAGTTATTTCATAGTTCCTGTCTCTAGATTTATACCCTGACTTCTCTCAATGATGGTAACTTGCAAATGTAAACCAAATAAACCATTACTTCCTAAGTTTTTTGGTCTAAGTGTTTTCTCACAGCATCAGAATGAAACTATGATATACCTCATTATTTTAGCAGATAAAAATATTCGATGTTAGGCACATGGACATTCCTTTGGTGATGGGTGGTCTCCTTTTATCTCTTCAATCAAGATAAGTCTATTTGTATCTGTTCCTTGGCACGTGTGTGGTTGACATCTTAGAAGAGGTACTTGTAAGTACAATTGCTCAATTATAGGATATTCACATTTATGTGAACAAATGTGCTTCTAAACTACCTACTGTAGTAACTGTATGAATTTTCTCCCACCTGTTGATTGTGAGTATCCATTGTCCATACATTCACTTTAGTTTTTAAGTGGGAATTTTCTGTTATTATTACTGTATAAGAAAATCCCTTAAAATAGAACTTTGAAACCATGTCATTCTACTCTCTCATGAGTCTACAGCTTACTGGACTCTGTTGAATATTTCCTAACTCCTTGGTACACAATCAAGGGCTACACAATTGGAACTCACTGGGCCAAAGAGATAGAGTTAGCTCCTCTCTTTGGTGCCAGTGTTGGCTGTCATGGTGCCATGTGGCTTGGCTATTTCATAGAAGAGCTGGTGGGTACTGGAGAAGAAACAGAACTGCCCATAAGCTTTGGATCTAACCCCTGAACTCCCAGTGCACTGTCTTTCCCCAAAATACATATGTCAAAACACTCCCAAGACCACCCAGGTCCAGGAGGAGCATAAAAAGACATGCACACTGTTGGTGGATGTAGTAGCTACTGTTGAGTCACTGCAACCAAATACCCAGCAGAAATGATTTTGGCTTCTGCTTTCTGCTCTATGTACTTGCACAGTACATTATGGAAGCAGAAGCATATAGTAGAAAAAAATGTTCATATCTTAATGGACACCCAGGGTACATACAGGATCCAAGAACCTCCACCCCCTTGCCTACTGTGCTCAACTGGGTCCCACCTGCTTTTATTTCCTTCTGTTAATATTAGCATAATGTGAAACCTATCATATTATTAATCCTTTGATTATATCAGGGCCCTTATGATTCAGTCACTGCAGGAAATGTCATCACACACATACTCAGATGTGAACCTTGCTATCCTCCTAAGTATTTCTTCTTCTTCTTTTTTTTTTTTTTTTGGTTTTTTGAGACAGGGTTTCTCTGTATAGCCCTGGCTGACCTGGAACTCACTCTGTAGACCAGGCTGGCCTCGAACTCAGAAATCCGCCTGCCTCTGCCTCCCGAGTGCTGGGATTAAAGGCATGCGCCACTACGCCCGGCGTCCTAAGTATTTCTTAACCCAACTTATTTACATAATTTACCATCAGAGCAGCCATTTGTGAGGGCTACACAATTATCATGTATTATCAAAATTTTATCTTTCAGTTTGGATGAAGCTGAAGAAATGGTATCTTCATAAGCAAGAGGGACTTTAAGTGTTTTACTCTTGAAAACCAAGTGAATATGCTCATCGTAGTCAGGTTAGGTGTAAAGGAAATCATATTGGGGATTGCATCAACTCGAAGGCCAAAATGTCTGCTAGTGACTACCTAGCTGAACAGATAAACAGGCCACAATTCTTTCCCATTATAAATCTTTCTATATGTGTCAGTAGAAGATGAAATGAAAAAAACAAATCAGGTCAAATCTCATCCCCAACTATCTATCATGCAGTTGGGAGCTCAAGGTTACATAGAAGCATTCAGAATAAATGGCTCAGAAGTATTCAAGGTCTACATCATTCAGAGAGACAGTTCATTAATTAATCTTCTCCCAGCATGGGGTAGGAGGAGAAAATAGCAAGGGGTGGTAGTTAGAGGAGAGAGAAGGGGTTGGAAACAAGACCTTGTCTACCACAAGTATAGCCGGTAGACCAGACAGCCTTTCCGGAGTTGTAGTCAAGATTTAGCCACACGGTTAGGCTACTTTGGAATGTGAGGAAGAAAAGATCTAGGACCACACTGGACAAAATGTAGCAAAGGGGCAAGTTTACTGGCTCCATCCCTCCATGGATGGAAGAAAGGACACTTTCTTCTTAATTATTCATCATCTGTGTTGTATTACTTAAATTTTTCTGGTGATAGATGATTAAATATCACATTTAGAGCTTTGTAAGATGTCAATACTGAACCAGAATCTAAAGGTTTCCTACAAAACAAAGAGTTTGATGGGATAGAGGAGGAAAGGGGAGGGTTGTGCAGGGAGAGTCCACTGTGATGCTAAGTAAACAAGCTCTCTTGCAGCCAGACAGGACCTTTTAATTTCTTTTTTTGGTGGTGGAATTGCCCACTGGAAGAATTCTTCACTGGAAGGAAATGGGTGTGAGGTGTTCAATGATCATTTTTAACTTGAGAGAATCCAGAATCACTCTGGGCATGTCAATGAGGGATTCTCTTGATTTCCTTAGTTGAGGTCAGAGGATCTACCCCACTGTGGGTGACACTCTTCCCTGGCTGGGATCCTGGGCTGAGGACATGGAGAAAGAGAGGGAAGCAACAGCAAGCATTTACAGCTTTCCTCTTCCTGACCGTGGATGCAGCATAGCCAGCTTGGTAAGTGTTTCTCTGGCATCAGCTACTCACTCCTGTAGCTGTGCCCAGTGGTAGCCTAAGTGGCCACTCGATCATGGCAGAGGTAGTTCACATATTTGGGTATTAGCTGCATGTAGACAGGTCTAGGGGTTCACTTGGGATGCTGAGTTGTGCTCTATTATATAGTCTTTGGGCCTCTCATACATTAACCTAGGCTTGCCCACAGGCCAGTAAGATGGTTCCAAGAGAGTGAGTAGCTGTGCTTGAAGCTCCACACCTAGAAAAGTTTCAGGACAGATCCAGATCCAAGATATGAAAAACTCAATCCCATGATTTGATGTAAGAAGCTGTTAAGCCACCTTTTGTAGGATGTAAAAACAGGAAATAGGCAGATGTGGGTCCAGTTTTGGAAGTTATTTATCATATGCTCTAAGGAACCAGAAACATGCAGCTGGAGACATGGCTCAGGGGTTAAGAACATTTGTTCTTGCAGAGGACCAAGACACAATTCTTAGCATCGACATGCCAGTTCACAATCATCCTTAACTCTAGCTCTAGAGGATCTGACACCCTATACTTCTGACCCAATAGGCACCAGGAACATATGTGGTGTGCATACATACAATACAGGCAAAATACTCACACACATCAAATTAAATAAATCTAAAAAAACAAACCAAAACCAAAACCCCCAACAACCAACCGCAACAACAATAATAACAAAAACCAGATACATCTTAGTTTTTTTCAAAAATGGCCTCGTGATATTTTCATACTCTTCTGGCTTCCCTTTTGTGTTTGTGCCTTCCCTTTTGTGAAATACCTCCCACCATTCTCTACCCATCCATCAGACACATATCTGTACACACACAAAGCGGGAGAGAGCCTAATTGGTGGGTTCCAGGTCAATGAGATAGCTTGTCCCAAAGAAAGTGACAGCATTTCTGAGGATGATGCTCAAAGTTATCTCCTGGATCCTTCAGATGAACATGAAGGCATACATGTATGTGCTTAACTTTTTAAAAGGCATGAAAGTAGACAAGGTTTTGAATTCTGCCTGGCCACTGGGGTGTGGGAACTCTGGTACATGAAATGGGAAGTGCTTGCCTCCTGGGCTTGAAGTACTGATATACCAATGCGCCTGCACCGAGAATTGCATAAACTGAGGCCTGAGGCTGAAGAGTCAGGGATTCCCAAACTCCCGGGCATCCAGTCGCTACTGGAAATCTCATGGAGGAGTCGGGAATGGAGGGGGCTGGGGGCCTTTGCAGATGAGCCTGGGGGAGGGAGAGGAAGAACTCTGGCTTAGCTCAGGTGGGTGAATGTCCCAGGGTATGGAGGGCCTTCTGCAGAAGGCTTAGGGGGTGCGGTTCTGTAGGTGAAGACTTCTGTCATGTTCCCCATGGTGGTTCTTGATGAGAGAGACAGTCCTGGCTTGTCCATACTGTTTATTGACTGTTCATCATGGAAAATGGGTACATACCCCTTCCTCAGGGTGGACCAGAGATCAAATACCTTTTACAGGATTGTCCAGGAAGGGAAGTTTATTGGCTAAACCCTCAGGGCCTATCTAAATACCTAATTAGCATAGAGAACTCTGTATTATGTGGCCATTGGTCACATCCCAAAGTGAGTAGTATAGTCACATGTTCCAGGTCAGGAATCTGATAGAGAGTAGGGAAACTCTTACTGTCTTCAGATGGGTGCCTGGATACCCTGGCATGGCCCACTGCCCCACAAGTAGAAAAAGCGACTTGGGAGGAGGAAGACTATCAGTAGGAATGGAAGACAAGAGAAGATCAGAGGCTAACTATAATCAAAATACATTATATATAAAATGCCATAATAAAACCTGCTATTGTGCATAATTAATATATGCCAATAAAAATCTCAGGAAAATAAAATGCCCAGAATTTGTCTCTGAGACTCAATGACTTTGCTTGATGATGTCGATGGTGTAGGGTGATTTACCAGAGATGAAGTCACAGTCTACTAAGAAATGTTCCCGAGTCTCAAAGTTCAACTGTGGCAGCTTTGCTTTGCTTGCTCTTTATTGAAAATCAGTGATTAGAAGTTGGGGGATGGAGTTGGGGCACTACAGAAGCCAGAAGATGATACTGGATGTCCTTGTCTGTCACTCTCTGCCAGGCTCTTCCTCTCCCACTGAGGCCAGACAAGGCAGTCCAGCTAGAAGAACATATGCATGTATGGACAACAGTGTTTAGGATAGCTCCTGTTCCAGTTGCTAAGGACTCACAAGAGGACCAAGCTGCACATCTGCTGCATATGTGCAGGGAGGCCTAGGTCCAGCTCATGCATGTTCTTTGGTTGGGGTGGGGGTGGGAGCTGAGTCTAGCATTTTCATCCCAATAGAATCAGATGTTGAAATCCTCCAGAGTTACTAAAGCTGACAGAGCTTTTGTTCATAGTCTGGGAAGGAAACATTTGGGGACTCTCAGCTTTACCAAACCTGAAGGGAAGTTAGCAATAGCAGATGTGCAGAGGACTCCAAGGCCAAGTGTCTTAGAGTTGAGACCGTGTTTAGCCTTCTTTGGCTTCCTGAGAAAATAATGCTTTATCATAAGTAACTGACACTGGGCCCTAATTAGTCACAACAGAGGATGATAAGACAAATATATAGGAGTTTGGATTGACTGCATGTTGTACTACTGTCATTGAAAAAAAAATGTAGTAATACAATGGAAAGCTTTCTTTTTAAAATGAAAACTAGGATAAATGTTCTCAGGAAAGATTATATGTTAGACTGTAAGATTTTGCTCATAGGCTTTGCAAGATGATTTACCAGTGAAATAAAACAGCTCCAATCTCAGTGGCCCAAAATAACCATCATGACCAAACAGAACAGATTCTGAGAGTCAAGAACTTGTCAGGAACTTGTCACATGTGACTCTAGGAGGCTTAGGTCCCCAGGTCCTGACATTCAGGTTATGGGAGTTTCCCAGTGGCTTGGGGTGGACATCATTAGGAGTTATCTCCACCCTCATGCCTGTCACTTGATCCTAGCTGTTGATTGGAACCACAGCTGGGGTCTTATCTTCTACATCTGCACATGGTCTCTCTGTGTGGTCTGGTCAACCAGTGACTAGGGTCCAAAGGTAATTGCGGTAAGACAACACGGTGAGTGTGAAGGTGTTTGTATGACCTAACTTCAAAAGCTTCAGAGCATCTCTGCTCTGTTGGTTGTGGAAGCCACAGAGATCTGCCAAGGTCCAAGCAGAAGAAGCGTGGACTCTAACGGTCACTGGGGGAGTGTCGGGAGCATAGCGTAAGAGAAGAACAAAACGAGAGTGGTATAATAAGCTTTGGATAATAACCTATCAGAGGCAGCCGTTTCTTTTTTATTATTTATGGTTGGGTTTATCATAACTTGTATCTTTCCTGGCAAGAAAGTCTGGATGCTTTGGACTTATTCTGACATGGAATAGACAAAACTTCAGTTCCATTCCTGCCACAGCCAGTTGGACCTCTTTCTCTACAAAGTTGTAGAGATCAGACGCATTATGATTAGGGAAAGAAACTGTACCCTCCCTGTGTCTTTAGTTGCCTTCCAGAACAACATGAAGGCGGTCTTTTTCAGTGCACTACTTCATGCCTTCTTTTTTAAAAAAAATTTAATTATTTTATTTATTTGCATTTCAAATGTTGTCCTCTTCCCCATCTCTCCTCCACAAACCCCTATCCCTTCCCCCTTCCCCTTGTCTCTAAGAGAGTGCTCCCCTACCCACCCACCCACTCCCATCTCACCCCTCCAGTATCCTCCTTTGCTAGGGCAACATGCCTCCACAGGACCAAGCACCTCCACTCCAATCAATGCCAGATAAGGCAGCCCTTTGCTACGTATGTAGAGGGAGCCATGGACCTACTCATGTATACTCTGTTGGACGGTTTAGTTCCTGGGAGCTTTGAGGGGTCCAGAAAGTTGATATTATTGTTCTTACTGTGGGGTTGCAACCCCTTTCAGTTCCTTCAGTCCTTCCCCTAACTCTTCCATTGGGATCTCCTATCTCAGTCCAATGGTTGGCTTGGAGTATCTGCATCTGTCTTAGTCAGGTGCTGGCAGAGCCTCTCAGAGGACAGTTATACCAGGCTCCTGTCTGCAAGCACTTCTTGGCATCAGCAATAGTGTCGGGGGTTGGGCTCTGTGAATGGGATGGATTCCAAGGTGGGGTTGTCTGTGGATGATCTTTCCTTCAGTCTTTGCTCCAATTTTTGTCCCTGTATTTTCTTTAGTCTGTAGGGGTGGATCTGATGCTGTCTTAGTCAGGGTTTCTATTCCTGCACAAACATCATGAACAAGAAACAAGTTGGGGAGGAAAGGGTTTATTCAGGTTACATTTCCACAATGCTGTTTATCACCAAAGGAGGTCAGGACTGGAACTCAAGCATGTTAGGAAGCAGGAGCTGATGTAGAGGTCATGGAGGGATATTACCTACCGGCTTGTTCCCCCTGGCTTGCTCAGCTTGCTTTCTTATAGAACCCAGGACTATCACCTCAGGGACGGCACCATCCACAATGGTGTCCTCCCACCCTTGATCACTAATTGAGAAAATGCCTTACAGCTGTATCTCACGGAGGCATTTCCTCAAGGGAGGCTCCTTTCTCTGTGATAACTCTAGCTTGTGTCAAGTTGACACACAAACAAGCCAGTGAAGATGCTAAGGTCCTGTTCTCCAGCTGGTTCTTGATCTGTCAGTAAAGAAGCATTAGGCCAGTTGGTGGGCAGAAGGAATAGGCGGGATTTCCACAGGCAGGAGAAAGATGCAAGGAGAGGAAAGACAGAGCTCACCTTGCTTTGGAGAGAGAAAAGCCAAGGAGCCATGTAAGATCTCTGGAGGAGTGGCAGCCTGTGGCTGCCCTAAAGGTGGGCGCTTGGGAATATTTAGCTGGGACTAGATGTAACTGAGTAACTAAAGTTGAGGGCAGGGGCAGAGGTAAGAATATTGATAAGGAGCTAAGAATATTGATAAGGGCAGTAAGTAGCTCCCAGCAATCGTGTCAGAAGGCAAGCTGGAAATGAAAAAACGAGTGTGTCTGTGTCTTTTATCCGTGAATTCAAGGGAAGCTGGGTGGTGGCTGGTAGCAGGGCCTGTAGTTCTCAGAGCTTAGGTGGCATAGCAAAAGCTACATGCAACATTAGACAGGAACAATTCTGGATTAAAGATTTTAAGATGGGTGGGTGGCCTCATCCCTTAATGGAGGGCCGTGCCCATCTACTGGAGGTGGTTGGTCTCTTCAGGTTCTATCCCCCCACTGTTCGGTATTTTGGCTACTGTCATCCCCAGTGGGTCCTGGGAGTCTCTCAAACCCCTGGCATCTGGGACTTTCTAGTGCACCCCCTCCCCATCCCTCACTGCTACATATTTCTAGTCATTCTCCTGGCCCTCTGGACTTCTCTCCTGTCTCTTCCCATATCTGATCCTGCCCTTTTATCCCCACTCCCCTCTCCCTCCCAAGTCCCTCCGTCCCTCACTTTGTACCTCATGATTACTTTGTTCACCCTTCTAAGTAGGATTGAAATATACTTTGGCTTTCCTTCTTGTTAAACTTCATATGGTCTGTGAATTGTATGGTGGGTGTTCTGAGCTTTTGGGCTAAGATCCACTCATCAGTGAGTATATACTATGTATGTCCTTTTGGGTCTGGGCTACCCCACTCAGGACAATATTTCCTAGTCCCATCTACTTTCCTACAAAATTCATGAAGTCATCATCTTTAATATCTAAGTAGTATTTCATTGTGTAAATGTACCACATTTTCTGTGTCCATTCTTCCATTGAAGGACATTTGTGTTATTTCCAGCTTCTGGCTATTGTAAATAAGGCTGCTATGAACATAGTGGAGCATGTGTTCTTGCTATATATGGAGCATCTTTTGGGTATATGCCCAGTAGTGGTATAGCTGGGTCCTCGTGTAGAACTAACTATTTTCATTTTTTCTGAGGAACCACCAGATTGATTTCCAAAGTGGTGGTACCAACTGTATCCTGAGTTTTTGGTCTTAGCCATTCTGATTGGTGTGAGGTAGAATCTCAGGATCATTTTGATTTGCACTTCTCTGATGACTAAGGAGGTTGAACATTTCTTTAGGTGCTTCTTGGTCATGTGAGATTCCTCAGTTGAGAATTCTTTGTTTAGCTCTTTATCATATTTTTCAATTGGGTTATTTGGTTTTCTGGAGTCTAACTTCTTGAGTTCTTTGTATATTTTGTATATTAGCCCTCTGTCAGATGTAGGGTTGGTAAAGATCTTTTCCCAATCTGTAGGTTGTGTTTCATTCTTTTGACTGTATCCTTTGCCTTACAGAAGCTTTTCAATTTCATGAGGTCCCATTTGCCAATTGCTGATTTTAGAGCCTGAGCCATTGATGTTCTTTTCAGGAAAATTTCCCCTGTGCCTATGTGTTCAAGGTTCTTTCCCATTTTCTCTTCTATCAGATTCAGTGAATCTGGTTTTATGTGGAGGTCCTTGATTCACTTGGACTTGAGCTTTGTACAAGGAGATAAAAATGGATCAATTTGCATTATTCTACAAGCAGACCTCCCTTTAGACCAGCATCATTTGTTGAAAATGCTTTCTTTTTTCTACTGGATGGTTTTGGCTTCTTTGTCAAAGATCAAACCACCATAGGTGTGTGGGTTTATTTCTGGGTCTTCAATTCTATTCCAGTGATCAACCTGGCTGTCTCTGTGACAGTACCATGCAGTTTATATCACTATTGCTTTGTAGTATAGATTGAGGTCAGGATGGTGATTCCCCTAGGAGTTCTTTTATTGTTTAGAATTGTTTTCGCTATCCTGGGTTTTTTGTTATTCCAGGTGAAGTTGAGAGTTGCTTTGTATATCCCTGTCAAGAATCGAGTTGGAATTTTGATGGGATTGCATTGAATTTGTAGATTGCTTTTTGTAAGGTGGCTTTTTTTTTTTTACTATGTTAATCCTATCAATCTATGAGCATGGGGGATCTTTCCATCTTCTGAGGTCTTCTATTTCTTTCTTCAGAGACTTGAATTTCTTGTCGTATAGATCTATCACTTGCTTGGAAAAGTTACACCAAGATATGCTATATTATTTCTGACTATTGTGAATGTATTGTTTTCCTAATTTCTTTTTTTGGCTGTTTGTCTTTTGTATAGATGAAGGCTACTTATTTGTTTGAGTTAATTTTATATCCAGCCACTATGCTATGGTTGTTTATTAGGGTAAGAGTTCTCAAGTAGAAGTTTTGGGGTCACTTATATACTATCATATCATCTGTAGATAGTGATTCCTTGACTCCTTCCTTTTCAATTTGTATCCCGTTGACCTCCTTTTGTTGGTTAACTGCTCTAGCTATAACTTCAAGTACTATATTGAATAAATGGGGGAGAGTGGGCAGCCTTGTTTTTTCTCTGGTTTTTAGAGGGATTGCTTCAAGTTTCTCTCTATTCAATTTGATGATGGTTATTGGTTTGTTGTATTTTGCTTTTATATTGTTTAGGTATGTGCCTTGAATTTCTGATCTTTCTAAGACCTTTAACATTCAGGGGTGTTGTATTTTTGTCAAAGGCCTTTTCAGAATCTATTGAGACGATTCTGTGCTTTTTTGTTTCCTTTGAGTTTGTTTATATAGTATATTACATTGATGGATTTCTGTACACTGAACCATCCCTGCATCCCTGGAATGAAACCTACTGGATCATTGTGAATGATGGCTGTGATGTGTTCTTGAATTTGGTTTGCAAGAATTTCATTGAGTATTTTTGCATTGTTATTCATAAGCAGAGTTGGCCTTTGTTGGGTCTTTTCATGGATTAGGTATCAGCATAACTGTGGCTTCATAGAACGGATTAGGTAGTATTCCTTCTGTTTCTATTTTGTGAAATAGTATGAGAAGTATTGGTATTAGATCTTCTTTGAGGGTCTGATAAAATCATTTGGCCCTAGGCTTTTTTTGGTTGGGAGACTTTTAATGACTCCTTTTATTTCCTTAGGGATTATGGGACTGTTTGGATATTTTATCTTGTCCTGATTTAATTTTGGTAACTGGGTATCTGTCTAGAAAATCATCCATTTCATCTAGATATTTTAGTTTTGATGCGTGTAGACTTTTGTAGTAGGATCTGATGTTTTTTTTTTAATTTTCTCAGTTTTTGTTGTTATGTTTCCCTTTTCATTTATGATTTTGTTAATTTGGATATTGCTTCTATGCCCTTTAGTTAGTTTGGCTAAGGGCTTTCTTCTGATTGGTAAATTGAGACCCTTAATGTTCAGAGATATTAAAGACCAATGATCATTCGTTTCTGTTATTTTTGTTGTTACAGGTGGTATTAAGTTTGTGTGGTTCTATTGTTTTGGGTTTATTGTGAGATGATTAACTTCTTGGTTTTCCTTCTGTGTAATCTCTCTCCTTGTGTTGAAGTTTTCTTTCTATTACCCTTTGTAGATCTGGATTAGTGGAAAGATCTTGTTTAAATTTGGTTTTGTCATGGAATATTTTTGTTTCTCCATCTATGGTGATTGAGAATTTTGCAGGGTATAGTAGCCTGGGCTGGCATTTGTGTTCTCTTAGTGTCTGCATGACATCTGTCCAAGATCTTCTGGCTTTTAGAGTCTCTGTTGAGAAGTGGTATAATTCTGATATTTCTACCTTTATATCTTACTTGACCTTTTTTTCTTACTACTTTTAATATTCTGTCTTTATTTAGTGCATTTGTTGTTCGGATGATTATGTGTCGGGAGGAATTTCTTTTCTGGTCCAATCTATTTGGTGTTCTGTAGGCTCCTTGTACCTTTATGGCCATCTCTTTCTTTAGGTAAGGGAAGTTTTCTTTTATGATTTTGTTGAAGATGATTTTTAGCCTTTTGAATTGGGAATCTTCACTCCTTTATATTTCTATTATTCTTTAGTTTGGTCTTTTCATTGTGAATTTCCTGGATGTTTTGGGATAGAGCCTTTTTATACTTTGTATTTTCTTTGAAAGTTGTGTTAATATCTTCTATGGTATCCTTTATACCTGAGATTCTCTCTTCTATCTCTTGCAGTCTGTTGGTGATGCTTACATCTGTAACTCCTGATCTGTTTTCTAGGCTTTCCATGTCCAGAATTTCCTGACTTTGTGATTTCTATTTCCTTTGTTTCTATTTCCATTTGTAGATCATGGATGTTTTTGTTCAATTCCTTCACCTGTTTGATTGTGTTTTCCTGTATTTCTCTAAAGGATTTATGCTTTCTCTTTTAGATTTATGTTTTCTCTTTTCTACCTGTTTACCTATGTTCCCCTGTAATTTTTAAGGGAGTCATTTATGTCCTCCTTAAGGTCCTGTGTCATCTTCATGAGATGGGATTTGAGGTCAGAATCTCTTCAGGTGTGTTAGGGTATCCAAGTCTTGCTGTGGTGGAATAACTGGGATCTGATGGTGCCAAGTGGCATTAGTTTCTCTTGCTTATGTTCTTGTGCTTGCATCTCTGCATCTGGTTATCTCTGGTGTTAACTGGCCTTGCTACCTCTGATTTAAGTGTGTCTCTCCTGTGAGGCTGAAAACCTGGTTATGACAGACCTCCTGGGACTCAAGCTGTCTCAGGGTGTGGGAGGAGGTCTGGAGCTGACTCTGCCATCTTCTTTCCTATAAAGCTGGTGGCACTGCTTGGGAAGGTTAAGGAACCTTTAGGACATGAGGACTATGTGAACGAAGTTAGTCTTAGCAGATGGGCTTTCAGATTTCATAGCCTGGTCCCACTTCCAGTTTTCTTTCTACTTCCAAACTACTGGTGTGATGTAATAGGCTGGCCCCATGTGTTTGCCACCATGTCTTCCCTACCATGATGGAACTGTATCCCTCTGCAACTGTAAGCCAAAAGAAAGCCTTCCTGTCCAAAGCTGCTTTTTGTCAGAGTTACAGAAAAGCAATGAAGATAGATCTGTAGCCCTGCACCAGAAAGCAATGCTTTGGCCCACTTGCCCCTGTCACCACTAGAGAGTAGAGCTTAGAGATTGCTAAGCTGGCCTCACTGAAGTCCTCTGCTAGGAATCTGAAGTTACACATGACAGGTGGGTGGTCCTGATGTTGGACTGGGATAGCCCGTTGAGCCATTACTTATGGTATGCCGCTGAAGCACAGCAGTTTGTGGGGAGTAGTGTGTGTGTGTGTGTGTGTGTGTGTGTGTGTGTGTGTGAGAGAGAGGGGGGGGGGAGGGAGAGGGAGAGGTCAATCAAATGGATGAGAGAAAGTCAGGGTGTTTAAGAAGCCAGGTCAAAAACCATATTGAAGGTGTGATGGTTTTGAGTTTTAGCTCCTTGTAGTGTCTAGTTGTACTTCATCTATTTTGGTTCTAAGAAACTGATGCCACTTCTGGAAATAGTCCTATGTGCTCGAGAAGTGCCAAATGTACAAACCATAGCCGAACAAGATTACATAAAGACCAATATTACATACGAGCCAACCCTACATAAAATGAACTTGATGTGATAGCCCAGATGAAACCCATTCATCTGAGCTGTCTTCCTAAACCTCTCCAGGCACAGCCTGGTGCCCACATTGTAGGATTCTTGCTGAGTCTCATCCTGACATTTATTATTCCTTGAGGATGTAGAAAAGGCAAACACAAAGGTTGTAAATATCACCCTGGAAGAGACCTTGGGAAGACAATGTCCCTTGTTGTTCCAAAGAAGGCAGCTGCGTACTAAGAGGGAGGTGACTTGCTCAAGGTTGGTTATTAGTTAACAGAATGGGAGCAGGGGTGGGTGGGATGAAAAATCAGTTCTGATTGCTATTGAGGAGCTCCATCAGCCATGGACACCCAAGAGGATCCTCGGAGCTGATTAATAAACCAAATACACATTTTGCTTCACTTTTCTCTGCACCTATTGGTTCTCATGAAGTTAGAATCTGTGAGGAAACCTTACTGGCAGCAGTGACAGTCAGTTTGGTGGCTGACCTGGTGAGTGGAGGGAACTAGAAGAGACTCAAGGGGTAGGTTCAATTTGGGCAAGCTCAGCATGCTGTTATAGAAATCTAGCAATACAGCCTAGGTTACAAATGGAGATTAGATTGGCTCTTCTCAGCAGGGCAGGAGAGCCCATACCATGTCTCATTCCAGGTACTTTCAGTTCCAGGAGCCTCATACCGTTATTTCCTTTCAACTGTTTTATTCTGGAATCATTAAAAACATCCAGAAGTAGACAAAATAGTCAAGGACCCTTCAGACAGCATTTAAGGAAGCTTTATAGGAATATAGAGCAAACATTTGCATGTAATTTGAAAGATTTTGATGTGCATACAGTCAAGATACTGAGTGTACATTTTAAACATCCCTTGCCAGTTTTCTTTTAAATGCCCCCTTGTAATCTGTGACCCCTGTGGTCTCTTTCATTTCTTTTTCTCTACTCTTCTTCCCCCTGTCTGCTAGAGATAACCACCATCTGCTTTCCCCTAGCTGACGTGAATTCCTCACTACTGTCAACAAGGTTGCAGGGTCGGGGAGCATGTGTGCCACACCTGTACTCTGCCCACACATGTGCTCCATCATAAAACATGGGGAAAAAAAATCAGTGAAGTTTTTAAGATAGTGGCTTACACAACCATGACCAAGTGTAGGGTCTTGTGACTGCCCATTGTTATACCCAGGAGGCCACACCAGTGCCAAGTCAACAATTACCAGTGTATCCTAAGTGCCATGTGTCACTTGAATTGACTGAGAAGTTGTTTTAGTCAGGTTTTACAGAGAAACAAAACCAGTAAACACACACACACACACACACACACACACACACACACACACACGAGAGAGAGAGAGAGAGAGAGAGAGAGAGAGAGAGAGAGAGAGAGAGAGTTATTTGGAGTCACTTCATCATTTGAGGGATCTGGCTTTAGTGGTTGCAAGATGATGTGGTGGTGTGAATGAGGAGCGCCCCCACAGGCTGATATATTTGAATGT
Organism: Mus pahari; assembly: GCF_900095145.1. Classification (NCBI taxonomy): domain Eukaryota; kingdom Metazoa; phylum Chordata; class Mammalia; order Rodentia; family Muridae; genus Mus; species Mus pahari. Next base: position 97,694,119 of record NC_034599.1, read on the forward strand.
TTGGTTCCCAGTTGGTGGAACTGTTTAGAAAGGATTAGGAGGTGTGGCCTGTTGGAGAAAGGGGATAGGGTTTTGAGGTTACAAAAGTCCGTGCCAGGCCCAGACTCTCTTTGTAGCCTGCTTGTGCATCAAGATGTAAAGTCTCAGCTACTGATCCAGGACCATGCCTGCCTGCCTGCAGCTACTCTCCCTGCTATGATGGTCATGGGCTCACTCTCTGAAACTGTAAGCAAGCCCTCAATTAAATGATTTCTTTAACAAGCTTCCTTGGTCATGCAGTCTCTTCCTATTTATAGTACAATAACCAGACAGATGGTTTGTAGGGTAATTGTATTCTGTTAACTGCACTTATGTTGTCTTTTTTTACCCCTTGAGACCTGGCCTTCAAGGTCACTCTGTAAGTCCAAAGGAATCAATTGCACCCTCTAACTTCCTCTCACTGTTCCTAAGATGCCACTGGCTGGAATTTTTGGCAAGAACATCAGTTAGGGATGGTCCACCTACATTCTGGTCCCAGGCTGTGACTGTGGGCGTCAACAGAGAGTTGAGTGCATCTAGAATATTTCAAAGCACCTTCTGTGACCTCCCTTGAAATAGGATGAGTCCCCTGTCCCCAGTCTGTAAGTTCTAAGTACCTAAGAGGTAGGGTCAGGCTGAGGTTGTTAGGGGAGCAGATTGAAGCTATGCCTGCTAAGTGACTGTGCCTTTTACTCTCATCTGCTGACCTTTAAAACAAACCCTGCAGCCTGTCAGATGGAAGTAAAAATAGACCTTCCTTGGCATTGAATAATCCAGCTTCCCTTGACAAAGAGGTCACAGATTCCCTTCCTGGGTGGTTTCTACTTTTTGATTAACTAGGGAAATCTGTTGAGGAAAGCGCATTCTACTCTTGGGAGGAAGAAAAATGGAAATGCTTGGGCAAAGGACATCTTTTTTTAAAGCTGCCTTTGGGTGACTTCCATTTGTTCTTCTAGAACCCGTGAGGTATAGATCTGTGGGTTGGACTGAGAGCAAAAGCCCTAAATGTTTTATTATTACTTTTTTAAAGCAACTACAATGTACCAAATGTGTCCCAATCACAAAGAACTTGAAGCTCAAAGTCACGAGGGGAGGAGTCTGTCTTCTGAGTGTAATTTGAGGGGCACAGCACACACAGAAGCAGGAAAGGCTTATCCCTTCCTCCTGGCCTTAGACTCTGTGAGCTCAGTTTCATTTCTTCAGCTGCAAAAGAGGCGCCTTTCTTTGTGTCCAAGACCTTTCAAACAGTAAACAGATTTTCACCCCACTAATCTTAAAATGATTAAGGATGAAGATGGACCTCAAAGGCCTGAGAAAATAGGAATGATGGGTATCAGGTCTCCCGTCTAGTTGTCAGCATGAGTTTAGTCTGATAATGGTAACGGGTTAGTTCATTAGTACTTTGGGTTCTAGATAAAACTTTAAGCTGAGGCAAAAATAATTTTAATGATAACGTTTAATTTTTCCAGTGCTAAGCCACTTCTTATTTGTGGAGCCAAAAATAATTTACTCATTTTTAGTCTATGGTTTCAAGAGCTGTGACAAGTCTAGATATCCATGTAATCATCACTGTATATATTTCCATCACCCCAGGAAGTTTCTTAGAATTTCAATTTTTGTAGTTAGTCAATTACCCTTACTAGTTCCCAGACACCATTTTCTTTTAAGTTTATTATTAGGTATTCATTTCTCTTACATACAACTTTGTATAAATGAAGCCATATAGTAAATATAAACTGTTATTTGCTGTCCTTCACTTATAACATTTATGAGGCTCATCTTATGTGAATATGAATAGCTCCTTTTTTATTTTTACTTTTTTCTGTGTAGTGTTCCTTTCTTAGGATATACCATAATTTGTTTGCCTACTCACCTATGGGCAGAGAATGGTGGCCTCCACCTTGATGGGATGTAAAAGTGAAACTACCATGAATATTTATGTGTAAGTCTCTATATCATGTTTTCTTGTCCAAATACTATGAATTTGGGCCTAATCATATGTAAGTACATAGTTCACTTCAATAAAAATTTGCTGAACTGTTTTCCTTGGTTTGGCATCATTTCATCTTCAATGTACATGTGTTCAGTTCCTTCACACTTTCTTCAACACTTACCATTGTAAATGTTTTAACTTTGTACCTATTCTCACATGTGTTCATAATGCTCCCTCGTGTTGCACATTTCCACTTCTCTAAGGGTCTTTTTTTTCATGGGCACATTGTCTATTTGTACATCCGGTTTGAAATTTTCATTTACAGATGTTGCTCATTTTAATTGGTTCTTTGTTACTTTTAAAAATAAAGAGCAGAAATGATATAGAATAGAAAGAATCAGAGTACATTCCAGCCAGTTTTTTGTTTCTGGACATATACACATAGCTGTATGCACTTATGTACACATAGATAAGACTCATGTATCCGTGCTGGGGAGATGGCTTAGCAGGTAACGTGGTTACTATGCAACCATGAGGACCTGAGTTTGGACTCCCCAGCAGCCACATAGAAAGCTGAGTGCCATGGTTTCTGCCTGATACACCAGTTCTAGGGAAGCAAAGAGAGGAGTCTCCTGGGGCTCACTGACTGGCTAGACAAATTTGTGAGCTGCAGGTTCAGGGACAGACCATGTCTCCAAAAATTAATGTGGAGAGAAATAGAATGAAACATTTAATATCAATGTATGACCTCCACAAACACCCATACAGACATTCACACGCACACAGGCACACACACACACACACACACACACACACACACACACACGCACACACACAGGCACACACCCTCACTCAGCCCCATTTATAACTGAAGTCAACAGAAAGCCACATTTCCCCGATCCTTCCTGTCCCTCTCCTCATTTCCACTCTTCCAGCACTAAGCATTGGCTCTAGGCTAACATATCACAGCCAAGCATCCCCCCATGAGCTCTTTCCCTGGCCCTCTCTTGAGTTGTCATTTTGAAATCAGGTCTCCATAAATTGCCTTGCCTGTTTTTGAACTCACTCTGCCACTTCAGCAGCTTCTTTAGTTTCAGCCCTCTTGCGTCATGGTCCCTGAAAACAGATGGGCTTACAGACCTGTCCCAGGGACAATTCAGGTTTTCTGTCATTCGCCTTCCAAAGCATTTAGTTCCATCCCGTGCTCCTCTGAGATAACTTGTCTGCATTCTGCTTCGTATATTAGACCCGTGGTTCTCAACCTGTGGGTCACAACCCCTTTGGAGGCCACATATCAGATAGATTCGTATTTACTGTAGAAAAATTATGGTTCTAAAATAGCAATGAAATAATTTGTGGTTGGGGCCACCACAACCCGAAGAACTGTGTCAAAGGTTGGTAGCTTCAGGAGGGATGAGGGCCGCCACCTCAGACTGACGTGCAGTCATGGGTCTCAGTGAACCCACAGCCAAGCCCTTCATCTCACCTGCTTGATTGCTAAGTGCTTGATTGCTGAACGTGGGAATCATCATCTGTGGCTATTGACATTTGGATTCGTGAGAGTTAGTGGTAGGAAAAAGGGTGATGTCTGACACAAAAAAACGTCTAGAGTTGAAGTATGGGTGATTTTATACATCTTTAAAATTCTATTTAGTTAATTTCATTCAATTACTTTTAGATTTGATCATGGTAATTGTCATTTTTCCAGAAGGCTTTTAGAGTTTATTAACCTTACTAGCTTTGGAACTTTGCATTGTTTGGGGGAAATTTTCTCCCTCTACTATGGTGTTGCAATGAAAAAGCAATTGTCTGCATGAGATTTCAAAAGGAGAGGAATAGTTCTGCTCACCCCTAAGATTTCTTCATATCAAAACCTAAGACTAAAAGTGTCTCTTTTATGGGTCTGAGTTGTTCAAGAGTTAGCTGTTTCTTGAACGTTCCCAGCCTGGATATATTTCTTTTCCATATTAAATGCCTATCCAAGGGACATGTGTGCCCTCCACTGGGAGAGGGCTGTTTCTTGAGATGCTGCTTAGCTATGTAAGAGAATCCCAGCTGGAGTCTCAGACAAACCTCCAGGTTTCGGGCTTTTAACAGAACATTGTCTCTGTTTTATGGAAGAGTCTGGAATGGCTATTCTTAACTGGCAGACAGACGGATCAGTGGGGGTTTGCTTTGTGATGCTCCTGGGGCATTGAAGAGCCACTCCAATGCTGTCAACTGTGTTTTCTTCCTTGTTCCCCTGACACTGGCATCTCACTAGAGTGATGACATAAGAGTCAGGTAGCTGTTTGTGCTTCTCAGAGGCTGAGCTTGGGGCTGGGCATATCACTTCTGCTCACATTTGGTTGGCCAGAACTCAGCCTGCTGGCCTCAGCTGGGGCTCACATCCAGATTGGCTCAGGAATAAGAGATGAGGGTCTGACTTGATGAACAGCCTATGATTACTGCAACACTGTTTCTTTTATTTCTCATTCTGTTGTTTCTTTTAGAGACCGTAAAACAAATACTAAAAAAGCCAATGGAAACAGAACATTGAAAATGGCAACTATACACCCCCCCCCCCCCACGAATGGCCTTCCCTCTGCCGTTTCATCTCCTGTGGGGCCTCTAGCCACACTGTGCACAGAACTTCTGGTTCTTCTATAATTCCAAGGGCAGGGCAGTCAGTGGGCTCTGGACCTGTCTGCATACTTTCACTAGTCATATATATATATATATATATATATATATATATATATATATATATATATCCTGATCACCTTCTGAGTCTCAGCTTTAGGGTTTGCCTTCAGGTTTCTCTGGATTCAAAGCTTAAATTTGGTCCCTCAGTGGTCAGTCCTCAGGTGCCTTCTGCTTGATGTTTGAGACAAGTCTCTTGTTATCTCCACATTGTCTGTCTGTCTGTTCTAACCGTCTTGCAGTCTTGAGCCACCATGCCCTACCTTTTCACGTGGGTTCTGGTGATCTGGCTTGGGGGTTCTTACACTTGAGAGGCAAGCGCTTCGCTGATTGAACTGTCCTCAGTCCACAGCAGTGCTTCTTTTTTTTTTTTTCCTTTTAAATTTTTTATTGGTTCGTTGTGAACTTCACATCATGCACTCCAAACCCACTCATCTTCCCCTCCCCTCACATCCACTCCAGCCTTGCAATCTCCCCCACTACAGAGGGAAAAAATTCTCATAGTGGAAGCTGTAGTGTGTCACAGTGAATCTCATAGTGCTACCTCTTGTCCACATGATTTTGCTTGTGTTCGTTGCAATGACTCGTTGGCCTGGTGCGAGGCCTCTGTCTCCTGCTACTCTATCAACACAGGGACCTCACTGGGACTCCTCTTGGATATGCTGTTATTGCCCTGTGCCATGGAGATCCTGCAGTTTTGGATATGTAGGACTGGGTCCCAGAAAACTCCAGCAGTTCCTCTACTGGGTAGATGTTGGGGTGGGCCAACTCAGAGCTCTGGATCTGCTCAGCTCACCAGATCTTGTACTCTCATCACCTTGAGGCCTGTTCACCGGCAACCTCTGCTAGCAGGGCCAGTTCTACGATGCTGCCCAGGCAAGGTGCTAGCCTGCTCTCCTGAGTGTTGCTGGGACAGGGTCAGTTCTTCTACTCTCATGACCCCAGGTGTACTGGCTAGCTTTGTGTCAACTTGACACAGCTGGAGTTATTACAGAGAAAGGAGCTTTAGTTGGGGAAATGCCTCCATGAGATCCAGCTGTGGGGCATTTCCTCAATTAGTGATCAAGGGGGAGGTCCCTTTGTGGGTGGTGCCATCTCTGGGCTGGTAGTCTTGGATTCTATAAGATACCAGGCTGAGCAAGCCAGGGGAAGCAAGTCAGTAAAGAACATCCCTCCATGGCCTCTGCATCAGCTCCTGCTTTCTGACCTGCTGGAGTTCCAGTCCTGCATCCTTTGGTGATAAACAGCAGTATGGAAGTATAAGCCGAATAAACCCTTTCCTCCCCAACTTGCTTCTTGGTCATGATGTTTGTGCAGGAATAGAAACCCTGACAAAGACACCAGGGCTAGCTCTCCCACTGGCCACAGATGGTGAGGGATAAGGGAGTGGAGGAGCACATCTCTCTCCCTTGTCCAAGCAGACAAGAATCAGGGCCAACTTTCCTACATCCATGGCTCAGGGGCTGGATCCCCATCACCACCACCACATGCTCTCTGCTTGCTCCTCCCAACCCCAGCCATCAGGAGCAACTCTACTGTGCTTCCCCGGGTGAGGTGCAGGGCCTGTTCTCCCAGTGCTGCAGCAGGTGAGGGGTAGGGATATTTCTCCAACTCTCATACCCCAGTCAGGGCCAAATCTCACACCTGCCACCAGTGGAGAGGGCAAAAGGGAGGGTAGGGGATGTCACTGCATAGCCGACAAGAGGCAGGCTCTGTTCTCCCACACTCTCAACCTTGGGACTGGTTCATCTACAACCCACATATCCAGCTATACTTTGCTACCCAGGCAAGGTGCAGGGCCTGCTCTCCCAAGCGCAAGGGTCAGGGGAAGCTCTACTGCTCTGATGATCCTGGGGGCAACTCTCCTGCCTGCCATAGGTGGCAAGGGGCAAGAGAGGGTCCTCTCTCTCTCTCTCTCTCTCTCTCTCTCTCTCTCTCTCTCTCTCTCTCTCTCTCCCATCTCACTGCATGGCAGACAAGTGGTAGGGCCAGTTCTCCCATACTCATGCCCTTAGGGTTGGCCATTCAACTCCCTCACCCCCATGTGCTGCCCAGGTGATGTGTATGGCCAGCTTTCCCAAGCTCTGGAGCTGGTGAGGGGCAGGGACAGCCCTCCTGTTCTCATGACTCCAGGGCCAGGTCTCCCATCTTCCACAAGGAGGAGGGAGGAGAAGGGGATCTCTTCCTCTTCCAAGCCACCGAACAGGAGTGGGGGGTGGGGCCGGCTCTCCCATGCTCCTATCCTTAGGGGCCTGGCTCGCCCACAACTCTCCCCATGTGACTGTACTCTCCCAGTTACTGCAACTGGCTCTGGGTCGGGTCAGCTCTCTTGCTCTCATGACTCAAAAGGCAGCTCTCCCAAGATGTCCAGGTGAGGGGTGGGGCCAGTTCTGCTCAGCCCTCAGACAATATGTCCTTGGGTGGCAGCCCAGGTCAGAAGCATCTGCCTGGCATTTGGTGGCAACAGACCCCTGCTGATTCTTGCAGGGCTGTGGACCCAGATGTGGCCCCCTAGTGGCAGCTCAGGCTAGGACCCACCCGTGGTCACTGTGGCATCACTGGCTACTCACATCAGGCTGTCTCCAGGTCTGTCGTTGTTGTTGTTGTGCCCACATCCTTCTGTTTCTCTTTCTCTTCCATTTCCCCACCACTGACTTGATCCTGTTGAGGTGCCTGGGTCTCTGAGTGTCTGGGTTCATCTCAGCAGTGGTCTTAAGAGTACTATGCCTGACTTGTGCATTATGGAGCCCGACAGGGGTCATTTCCAGCATGGTCTCTACTGTCCCCCCCACCCCCTGTCCTAGGCATGGCACCTGACTGGTGGTCATCTCAGGCTAGCTCCCTGTCCATACCCCATGTCACCTGTGTGGTGGTCCTCTTGGGCTCACTTCTGCTGGGGGCAGAGGGAGGGGGCCTCAGTCCCAGGTGGGATTATTGTAGTCTAAGTCTTCCTCCTAGTACTGGGAGCTGGCCTTCGGCTTGGTGGTCGTCTCAGGCTCATTTTTTTTTTTTGGCTGGGGGAGGGGGAATGTTAGGTTATTAATTATTCAGATGTTCATAGGTCAGAACAATGATTGTAGACATAGCTGAGACATAGCCTTTCTTCTTTCTGCCACCTACTGATGCACACGTGATTCAGCAGCCACACCTGCAAGGCTTCTAGGAGCAGGAGCAATGGTTCTTAATGTGGAGTAAGGAGGAGGAGGAGGAAGATCTTTGCTTTCACCTTCTCCTGAATTCCTGGCAGTATTTGGAGACATCTCTGGTCACAGCATAAGAGAAATTGTGGTACTGGCATCTAGTAGGCAGAGGCCAGGGATGCTCCCTCAAATCTCACAGCACATCGACTGGCCTCTTAAGACAAGATCACCGGGCCCCAGAAGACCATAATCCTGAGGCTAAGAGGCTCTGCTTTTACCTGTGTTGAGATGGATAAATACAGTGTATTTATATGTCTGCTTGATGCTAACCTCTCTGGCTAGATTGAAGTGGTGCTAATTAATTGATTGCAACCCCCACGGTGCCATGTGGTAAGTGAAAGTCAAAACTTTGTTCAGTGAATAAAAGGTTTCCAAAGATAATTCAGTACACAGAAATATAAAAATGCTCGCTATGGCCCAGGATGGCCTCAAACTTGGAATTCTCCTGCCTCAGGCTGGGATTCCTGGCATGTGCCATCACATCTGGCTTCATACTCTTCCTGAAAGGTTCTATGTTTGTCTTTCTCTGTTGCATTGGAAGAACAATCCTACCTGTTATTGCTGTTCTGTAAACGTTTAAACTAGAGAAACTGAAGTCTACCTGTGTGTACATTTCAGCTACTGAGGGGCAACCACCAGTCTTTTTGCTGCGGAGGTTGGTCCTTCTCATCTGAAGCTCTTCTCTGCATGCTGCGCTGAGCTGCAGTGCCTGGCAGTGTCTATGTGCAGGCTCCTCATCATTGTGCATTGAGTTTCTAGACTTCTGAGATGGGAGGAGATGTATGAGTTGTGGGTGGGCCCATGTGAGTTTGTCTCTTGTATCACTTCTAGACCATCAATACTGCTCCTTCCGTTCCCCCATCCTCGTTTCTCAATATCCTGAGTTTTCCTTCTATGAGAACTTGCTTCCATAGCAGAGTTGAGGTTGAAGTGCCTGGCACGTGGGGACTGGAGGCACACACATCATCAGAGGAGACAGAAAGCACTCTGTTTTGCAGAGATGTATGAAAGTTTCATTGGTTGATTTTGAAACGTCTTTTGTTTCCACTAGAAAAGGAACAGGTGCTCACTAAAAGAGGAACAAGAATAAGCACAGGCATTTTTATACACATCATTCATGGTTCTGCCACCTGGAAAAAAAAAAAACGCTGTCAATATTTTTGAGCCTCTGCTCCAGAATTTTCTCGCCACATAATATGATGTGTGATGTGTTGTTTTGATCAAACACATTGTGTAATTTGCGTCTTGTTCTCTTCATCTACTGTTGGTGTAAGGATTGGGAGCATGGCTTTTTAAATATTTAATACTCTGTTATATGGCTATATATGTTCCTCTTTCATCACACTGAGTTCTTAAAGCAGGGCTGATAAGCCAGACATTGTAAACATTCAATAAGGTGGTTGTATTTCAAGATCCTTCTTGGGAATCCAGTGTGCCAATCGATTATAAGAAGGGAAGACAACCCTATAGGAAACATCAGTTTTTATGGAAAGTAGATTGAATTTTAGGTGGTCTTGGGTGGAGTCAGCAGACCGAGGCAGCAAAGGGGTTGTAGACCTAAAAAGGAAGAGAGGAAACACTTAAGACCCACCAAGAAATAAGTGCTCTTGTCCGTATAATCCCCATGGACAGGTACCAGTGAGTTGTTGTGAAGATGAAGACTACAGCCAAGATCCCAGCCCCGGTCCTGACCTGAGACTGTTGAGTAGGGACAACCACTGGAACTTGTTAGCATATGTCCACGATGAGTCATGGGTAAAGAAAAATCCACAGGACCTTGTCAAGTCTAAGCTACAATTGATGTCAGGGCCTGAGCTTCCCATTCTTAGCTGCTGCTTATTCTAGACACCCTAATTTCCCCATGTTCTCCTGGCAAGACACTAACTACACAGTCAGTGGCAACTGCTGTAGTCCAGGTGCCATCGGGGCATAAACCGTAAGATATATCTCTGATTCCTGGGTGGCAACTCCCAAGTGACCTAGTAATGGATCTTGGAGGCAGTTTTACAAGTCTGATGTTGCTTTGAGAAAGGGTTTTGCATCTTCAGCGAAGAGGAAAACACAATAATAACACTTTGAGAATGTTCTAGCCAAAATGGTCCTGGTGCTTCCCAGGAAGCCAGGAGCCATAGACCAGAAAGAGGGTCCACCAGAGAGATGGACAGACCTGCATCAGATGAATCATTACTATGGAATGCTATTATCTTCTTAGAAGAGGGATAGAAATCCTGGGTAGAAGAGGTATTGTCACCATGAGAAAATTATTACCAAATGTTACTCATAAGAAAGAGAAGGAAGCTTTCCAGTTTCATGAGGTGCCATTTATCAAGTCTTGATCTTAGAGCATGAGCCATTGGAGTTCTGTTTAGGAAATTTCCCCCTGTGCCAATGAGTTCAGGCTCTTTCCCACTCTCTCTTCTATCAGATGCAGTGTATCTGGTTTTATGTTGAGGTCCTTGATCCACTTGGACTTGAGCTTTGTACAAGGTGACAAATACAGATCTGTTTTCATTCTACACTAGACAGCCAGCTAGTCCAGCACCATTTATTGAAGATGCTTCTTTTTTTCCATTGTATATTTTTGGCATCCTCATCAAAGATCAAGTGACCATAAGTGTGTGGTTTTATTTCTGGGTCTTCATTTCTTTTCCATTGATCAATGTGTCTGTCTCTGCATGGTATGTACTCACTAATAAGTGGATATTAGCAAAAAAATTTACAGAATATCCAAGATATAGTCCACCGAACTCAAAAAGGTCAACAAACTGAAGTGGCCAAGTGAGGATGCCTCAGTCCCACTTGGGAGAGAGAAGAAAGCAATCTCAAGTGGGGAGAGAGGGAGGGACCTGGGAGGGAAAGTGGATGGGGAGAGGGAGTGGAAGGTGGAGAAAGGAACCTGATCTAGTATTGGGTGAGGGAAAAGGACTGAAGCCCTGAGGGCCAGCAGAAAGAATGGAAACAGGAAACCTCAGGAAATAGGAGGTTGGGGGGACCTTCTAGAATGCACCAGAGACCTGGAAGGTGAGAGACTCCCAGGAATCAAAGATGAATCCTTAGATGAAATGCTCAACAGTAGGAAGAGGGAACTTATAGAGCCCACCTCCAGTAGGAAGACAGGGCATCAAGTGAGGGATGGGGTTGCCATCCGACAGTCACCTCTCTGACCCATAATTGTTCCTGTCTAAAAGAATTACAGGGATAGAAATGGAGAGGAGCCCGAGGAAAAGAAGGTTCAGTAACAGGCCCAAAGTGGGATCCAGCTCAAGGGGAGGTCCCAGGGCCTGACACTATTACTGAGGCTATGGAGTACTCACAAAAAGGGACCTATCATGACTGCCCTCCAAAAGACCCAACAAGCAGCTGAAAGAGTCAGCTGCAGATATTTGCACTCAACCAATGGACAGAAGCAGCTGACCCTGTTGTTGAATTAGAGAAGGCTGAAAGAAGCTGAGAAGTAGGGTGATCCTGTAGGAGGACCAGCAGTCTCAATTAATCTGGACCCCCGAGATCTCTTAAACACTGGGCCACCAAACAGACAGCATATACTAGCTGATATGAGGCCCCCAACACACATACAGTAGAGGAATTCCAGGTCTGTGTTCATTCAGAGATGATGCACCAAACCCTGAAGAGACTGGAGGCCCCAGGGGGTTCTAGAAGTCAGGTGGGGTAGGGGGTGGGGGCATCCACGTGGAAACAGGGGGCATGGGGAGGAGGTGTGGGGTGTGGAGCAATCGGAGAGTGGATGGGGAGGTAGGGAATGGAATATGGAGTGTAAAATTAATAAAGTAAATTAATAAATTAAAATAATAAGTTAATTAAAAATAATAAAAAAATAAAGAGAAGGAAGGAAAAAACCTTAATATTTATAGAACTTTTATTAAACAATAGACCCCTGTTTGGCAATGACCTGGCATCCTCTTGATTTTTCTACCTTATGAGGTGGGTATGTAAATAATATGAAAACACATTTTATAATATGAAGAAATGGAATTTCAATGAGGCTATGCTGTGTGCTGAGATCACAGAGCTGTTTGGGGTGGAAACCAGGCAAAGTTGATACCTCTGTATATATTATATACGTAGAAACGCGTGGAACATTACAGAGCCTAGTGCACTTGGGTATAATTTATTCAGGAGTATTTTATTAAGGTATAATTTATTCAGGTAAAATTTATATTTTTAATACTTAAGTAAGACATTTATGGTTTTTACATTAAAATACATCTTTTGCAATGGTTTTATTAATGCATTAAATGTGTACAGCCATCACTCCAACTTGGGCTTTGAACATTTCTAACCAAGTCTACTTTTATGCAATTAGGACTTGTCAGAAAGTGGAGAGTGAAAATATTACAATCTGGGAGCTGGACAGATGGCTCAGCACTCAAAAGAACTTACTGCTCTTGCAGGGGACAGGAGGTCAGTCCCTAGCAGTCACATCATAACTCACAACCACCTGCAACTCTGGCTCCCAGGGACCCAAAATCCTCATCTGGAGTCTGCAACGGTCTACACACACATACACACACACACACACACACACACACACACACACACACACACACACAAACCACACCACACCACACAAGTCTCTTTTTCCCACATATACACTACACTCATCTCTCTCTCTCTCTCTCTCTCTCTCTCTCTCTCTCTCTCTCTCTCTCTCTCACACACACACACACACACACACACACACTCACACACACAATCCTTTAGAAGCACTATAATTGATTGATTGGACCTCTGCCTTTAATAGGCTTCAGAGGAGCTGTCATAGTTACCTTGAGTTGTCAATCTGACATAAACCTAGGGTCACATGGGTAAAGGGAACCTCAGTTGAAGAATCTTCCAGATCATCCTGGCCTTGGGCATGCTTGTGCAGCACTTTCATAATCGTTAATTGATTTAGGAGGGCCTAGGCCACTGTGAGCAGTGTCAATCTTAGGCAAACAGCCTGGGTTGTATGAGAAAGGTAGCTGACCACATATATGAGAGAATAAATTAATAAAAAGAGAAAAGAGAAAGAAGTAAATAATAGAACAATAGGATGAATTTAACATTGTTAAAGCTAATAGAATAACAATGTCTCCTGAAATATTATTCAATTCAATTGAAAAAAAAAATGGTGGCTAAGCAAGCCAGCACTCAGCATTCCAATATAGTCTCTGGTTCAATTTCTGGCTCTTGCCTTGAGTTCCTGCCTTGGTTTCCTTTGAGATGAAATAGACCCTTTCTTCCCCAAGATGCTTTTGGCAAAATATTTATCAAGCAACAGAAAAACAAAAAACTGGAGCAGAGGGAAATGGCTGTTGATTCAGAAACAACAGTACCCTAGAGGTGCCTAGATGGCTGAGAGTTCCAGAAGGGCAAGTCTAGAAATCCAGAAATCCTGTACACTGGTGGGTAAAGTATGACATGATAGGCCTGTGAGATAAACTGGGAGGGGTCTCCTGGTACTTGTTAAATAATTGCCTGAATTAGGGTTTTGTTTTTCAATGCTGTGACCAGACAAGAAACTGCTTAGTGGGAGGGTTGGCTTGGCTTGCAGTTTGAGAGTATAGGCCAGCGTGGCCACACGGCACCTGTCTGCAGTCAGGGTGTGGAGGGTGAACAGGAAGTGGAGTTGGGCTAATCAATCTCAGAGCTGGCTCCTGGACCCACTTCCTGTAACAAAGCTCTGTCCATTTCCTAAAAGTTCCAGAACCTTTCAAGACAGAGCTACCATCCGGGGACCAAGTTAAAACAGTCTGGGTGACACTTTGTATTTAGACCATTACAGTCTGTAAGTTAAAAGCTTCGAATCACTGCCAAGCTCTTCTGAAGCTTCACTTTATTCATTCTGGAATGGTGAAACATTTGACATAGGAAGTTGAGTCTCTGCTTTGGACACACTACTTTCTTGGCCTACAACTGACCTACCTTTCTAGTTATAAACTGAAGATTACATGCTCCAGCCAATGCCCTATGGTCCTCTCACTCACCTTTCCCAAGGATAACATATTCTCCTATAAAATCTTGCAATTATTGATGCTATACAACTCTCCCAACTGTATTGTAATCCCCCCATGCCCCCCACTTATCTCCATGTCTTCCCCACTAGAGTGTAAGTTTCAGACTAGTGGAAGTTGCAGGTTTTTACCCTGTCAGTAGTAAAAGTGGAGTTTTCACTTCTGTTCTGTTCCTCCCTGAGAGCTGAGAATTTGGAATAACCACCGATTAGAACCCAGTAAGAGTTTTCTACAAAGACTGGCTGCAGAATGTGAGAGCCCGTTGCTATCCCAAGGACAAAGCCATTAGGAAAGGGTATACAATTATCTGGTCTTGTGTGTGTGCAGTTAAATAGAACAAAGAAGAGCCGGTAGCTGTAGGATTGGAGGATGGAGAGTTGTTTAAGGTCTCCAGTAATCCTGAATACTCCAAGGGGCTGCTGGGGGCTCAGCTGGTAAAGAGGTTGTCCATTTGTGAAGATCCTCAGTGGCATATGCCTGTAACCCCAGGGTTGGGGAAGTAGAGACTGGAGATTCCCTAGGACCTGTTGTCAGCCAGTCTCACCAAACTGATGAGTTCCAGGTAGTGAGAAATCTGTCTCAATAAAACAAGGTAGAGGGTGATTGATAACGACACGACATTAACCTTTAGCTTATACACACACATGAACATATATACATAACACACACACACACACACACACACACACACAACTTCATTAGTGTTCTATAAGCCTCTTGCTCAGTGGTTCTCAAACTTCCTAATGCTGTGACCCTTTAATACTGTTCCTCATGTTGTGATGACCCTCAACCATAAACTTATTTCCACTGCTCCTTCATAGTTATAATTTTGCTAGTTATGAATTGTAATGCAAATATTTGATAGGCAGGATGTCTGATATGTGACCCCTGTAAAAGGGTGACCCTCAAGGGGATTGTGATCCACAGGTTGGGAACCACTGCTCTAGGCTTTTAGACCTCCTTTTGTAGTCCAAGACGAACTCAAATTAGTAATTCTCTCGCCTCTCTGCCCTCCAAGTGCTGAGTTACAGGCTTTGTGCACTGTCACACTCAACTTAGAACTTGTTTATCTTCCTTACCTCCTTAGTCCCAGAAACTCAATATTTCTTAAAATATTTTTCATTTAATAATCCTTTAAGCAATGACACTGGTTTTTAAATGCAATCCAATTTAGCATAACTCCAGGTCTCATTTTCAGTGTATGTGGTGTGTGTGTGTGTGTGTTTTGCCTAAGGAAGTATTACTTTCTTGTGCGATACTTGTGAATATTCTGTCCATAGCGATTAGATTTTCTTTTGCCTGCCATACAACTATGTATGCTAACTAAATGAATACCTGCAGCCTTATTTTCGGGAAGAATGTTGGTGCTAGTAATTATTTAAATTGTATTTCTTAATATTCTGCAACTTCTATACTTTATAGGTTGGCTTCCAGCTGATGCCGTTTCTACATCTTGTTACATTTACTTGCCTTTCTCACTCTGTGTGTGTGTGTGTGTAGGTCAGAGGACAATTTTTGGAAATCAGTTTTTCCCTTGTACCACATGAATCCTGGGATGAAACTCAGGTCATCAGGCTTGGCGGCTGACATCTTCACCCACTGAGATATGCCTGAATTCCCAGCTGATTTATCTTTAAACAAGTATTTGCACACATCAACCAAATTCCTCCCATTGTTATTTTACCTCATGTTGTAGAAGACACTGCTCACTTGTCGAGGTTTTCTTTTTTTAATTGCTTGCTGGAAGTGGACGAGACTACTGCTGATTTATGTATCTGCTTGTTTATTTGACTGCTATTAAGAGCAAAGCAGGAAGCTTGCAGTCTGGATCGTGATTTAGGAAGATAATTATCTTTAATTATATTTCTGAGGATTTGTGTCTTTTTCTGGTTGGTAGTTTCCTGGAATTTCTCAACCTAGTCTAGGGCTAACCTGGAATCCACAGCAGAGCCGTTCACTGTTCAACAGGCTCCATGGGCAGTAGAGGCAGAGCAACGGGCTGATGGCGATGCCTGTGACATGTGGCCTTTTCCTCACACTGGCCAAGGTTTCCTTTCTCCTGTCCGTCTGTAGCCAAGTACTATATTCTGTTAAGCTGTGGTGCACGTTCAGTACTTCTGTGATAGAACAGTCATTTGTGCTGGTCACCTTTTCCTCTGAAAGCTGGAGATAGTCCCAGGGTCCCAGTGGGAACTTGGTGTAGCTTGGAGCTCTTCAGTAGATTCACAGTAGGAAAATATGGCTGAGTGTTCGGCTAGCAATACTTCCTGTGACCCCTGATGGTCATTCATTTGGTGATGGTGAGACCTTAACTCAAAGTGACTGTCATTATTTTTGCATCACTAGTTCTCTGTCACCCCTTTTAAGCATTAACCCCTTGAGCCACGTGCAAGCCCGACTCTAGTCACTTGGACTCCAGATTCCTTGCTTGTCCGTGACCTCCTCAGGCCATGCACATGATCACTGCAGCTCCTTCTCTTCTTTTACTTTTATTAATTTATTTTTCATGAACGGTTCTCATTTTTTAAAAATCCATGATTCTACAATTCCCTGTTACCTTCTCTAACATATTAGATATCCATTACCAACAGTGTCTAAGGTCCTTATGCTCAACCTGGTAGAAACTGAGGGTAGCACTTCCCTGTGTTGAAGGCCTTGAATCCTTCCCTGCCCTCAGTTTAGCAGCTGGACTGAATGACCCAGAAACTATAGAGCTGAGAACCAGAGACCAATTGCTTTGGGCTTTAGAAGCCAGAAACTTACTGCTCTTGGCATTTGGGTGTAAGCCTTACTGCTCTAGGCTTGAACTTCCAATGGCGTTGGCCCTTGGCAGCTATGATAATTCTCACCAGTGAATTGTGGAAGCAGACTGTTAAATCTGAGTACCATAAGAAGAAAAGACTAAGTCTATGATTGTCTAGTTAAAGCAAACTGTCTTTTGAGGTGCACCCAGGACTCGCCAACTGGCTGTCTCACTTTATGTCAGGATCTGAGAGAGCAGCCCCTGCTGACCTCTTGAAGTCCCTTTTATAGGAGACATAAGATGCTCACAGGGGTGAGAACTGGCTGTTATATACATTGCTAGAAAAGTTCAGCAAGGGGGCAGGAGCCAGGTTAAGGATGGGAATGGGGTCACAGGCAGTTTGCACCAGATATAAGAAACAAGAGTTGCTTCTTCTTCTTCTTCTTCTTCTTCTTCTTCTTCTTCTTCTTCTTCTTCTTCTTCTTCTTCTTCTTCTTCTTCTTCTTCTTCTTCTTCTTCTTCT
>NC_034599.1:97711649-97729725 GCF_900095145.1 Mus pahari
CCTGCTCCCCTACCCACCCACTCCCACTACTTGGCCCTGGCCTTCCCCTGTGCTGGGTCATATAAAGTTTACAAGACCAAGGGGCCTCTCTTAAGAGCTTATTCTTAATTACAAATAGAAACCTTAACTTGCAAGGACTTAATGAAAGAGAAACAGGAACTTATTCTTTAATTATAAACAGAAACCTTAGCCTACACAGCACAAACAGGAACTTCTCCCCCTCTTCTTTTAAAATTATTTACTTACCTCACATCCTAACGGCAGTGTCCCATCCTTCTTCTCCTCCTAGTTCCCTCCTCACATCTCCCCTTCATCCACCCCTCCTCCCCTTCTCCTCAGAAAAGAGGAGCCCTCCCATGGATAGCAACCATCCTTAGCACATCAGGCTGCAGTAAGATTAGGCACGCCTTTTCCTCCAAGGTAGAGAAGGCAGCCCACTTAGGAGAAAGGGATCCAAAGGCAGGCAATGGAGTCAGAGACAGTGCCTGATTCTGCTGTCAGGGGACTCGCAGGAAGACTAAGCTGCATGTCTGTTACATGTGTGCAGAGGGCCTAGGGCCATCCCATTCATTCTCTCTGGTTGGCAGTTCAGTGTCTGTGAGCTTCTCTGGGCCCACGTTAGTTGTTGATTCTGTGGGTTTTCTTGCGATGTCCTTGACCTCTCTGGTTCCTTTAATCCTTCCTCCCCCTCTTATGCAGGATTCCCCAAGCTTCTCTTAATATTTTGCTCTGGTCTCTGTAATCAGTAGCTGGGTGAAGCCTCTCTGGTGACATTTATGCTAGGCACCCGTCTGCAAGTACAGCAAAATACCATCAATAGTGTCAGGATGGGCTCCCTCTCATGGCCCGGCTCTCAAGCTGGGCCAGTGGTTGGTTATTCCCTGAACTTCTGCTCCATCTTTACCCCTGTGCATCTTGTAGTCAGAAAAAAATTGTGGGTCTAAGGTTTTGTGTCTGGGTTACTGTCCTAATCCCACCGTTGGAAGTCTTGCCTGGTTACAAGAGAAAGACAATGGTTCAGGCTCCATATCCCCTCTGCTAGGAGTCTTAGCTAGGGTTACACTCATAGATTCCTGGGAATTTCCATTGTCCTAGGTTTCTAGGGGTCATTCCAGAGATGACCGCCTATCAAGTTGTCTCTCTCAGTGCTCTCTCCCTCCATCATCCTCCCGCAAGTCATCCCTCCTGGTCCCATCCACCCCCTCTCTCCATCCAGTCCCTTCCTTCTACACACCCCGATCTTTAATTTATTTCCCCTTCTCATTACTGAGAAGATTCAAGATTCAAGAGTTGCCCCCCCCCCCGCCTCGGGCCCTCCTTGTTGCTATGGGTCTGTGCTTTGTATCATGGTTAATTACAAATAGAAACTTTGACTTGCAAAGACTTAAAATAGGACAAGTAGGAGCTTACCTTTAACTGTCCTAGCTGCAAACAGAACCCTTAACCTGCAAAGTGTATTGTTCTGTTTTGGTCTCCCATCAACATCTTGCAAGGTATATTGTTCTTGTTTAACATCACACAGACACCAGTCAGTAGCTTCAAACAACGTCTGGTAGCATCTCAGTTCTCGGACAGGCCACGGGCACGAGGACCTTCAACCCACGGCAGCACTGGTTATCATGTAGCTTTCTCACGGGACCTCTGGAGTGCTCAAAGCGTCTGGGGCTGGCATGAAAGCTGCCCAGTGTGGCCTGCTTGGCTGATAATCCTTTATTTGGGCAGAGGGAGTACTGGAGAAGGGCCTTGCAGCTAGGTTTCCAGTAGGGAGTCAAGCTACCTGCTGCAACATCTTAGCTTATTTAAAGGGGGAAATAAGCATTAAAGGGGGTGCTTGGAATAAAGATGCTATTAGCATTGACTTCGCAGCATTTAGTAACATTCTAACAATACCCGACCCTTGGCCTGATGCTCTAGGGAAGAGCAGTCCCCTCTCATTTGTCTTATATCTCTGAGTACATACACATCCCTGGAAAATACAGTAAATTATGTGTCTGTGTCCATGAGTCTTTGTGTCCATGTCCTTGTGGTGTGTTTGTGTGTGTGTGTGTGTGTGTGTGTATGTGTGTGTGTGTGTACACGTGCATGCACGTATGTGTGTATATGGTGAAACACTATAGCCTTCATTCTGATTTTTGTTTTAGTCATTCAGCATTAACTTTTGGAAATTTAGCCATGTTCTGTGCACATTTAGCCCATTATCTCTACTTCCAGGCACAATCCACAGTTTTGTGGCTAAGATTTATCTTTTTACTCTTCCTAATGATGAATAAATTAGGCTACATCGGATTCATTTCTTGTTTCCAAAAGCAGAATTCTGATAAATAGTTCTTTGTCCCCAGACAAGGACTCCTTTAAGGAATGAAAGGGAAGGACATACACCCTTGGTTTCACAGTTTACCCAGAACACCCACACAGGCTTATAGTTCCAGATCCACTGCATGCAGTTTTCATGCCTATACAGCCTTGCCAACCCCCTGCATCACACGACTCTGACGCTCACCCATGTGATGATACATATAAAGTGGCTGATTAGCATATCTAACATGAATTAGCAGTGCCAGCTTTGAGGCTTCCTTTTCTTGTGTGAATTGCCTACTCATGTTTTTGGCTCAGTTTTTGTTTTTAATAAAACAATTCTTTGCATTTTCCATCAGACTGCGTCTTGTTGCAAAGTCGACATAGACACCTAACAATTGCCTGGTTTTCACGTTTTAGTAAGCACTATTTGTGTTCCTACCTGCTGATCTTGGCTTCCTCCCGGCTATCAAACTCACTAAGTTACTATGATTTCAGCCTAAATGATGTCGGTCGGTTTGTACAGCCATGTTCTGGTAGGGATGCTTTCCCTTAGGCATTAAAAACGCTTAAAAGATAGATCATTTCTGACAGTGCTCTGAGAACTCTCAGGAATCTTCCTGATAGTTATTGATCTAATCCTGTAAAAGGAATTAAAACAAAACCCTTTCTAAAATTTACAGCAATTTTTCTCTATTTAAGGATCCTTAGAGCTGGCTGTGTATCTAAGTAATAAAGTGGGATTGCTCCATACAGGACAGGCTTTGTAAACCAATGCTGAGTCTATCTATCTATCTATCTATCTATCTATCTATCTATCTATCTATCTATCTATCTATCTATCTATCTATCTATCATCTCTCTATCTCATCTAGATCTATATCTATGTACTTACCTACCTAATGACGTTAAAGTTAGATGTGTAAATGCTGCTCTGTGTTGCTCTTGAAAAGTGTTTATGTATTTGGGATTGCTTATAAAGGAGACTCAGCTGCAGTTATACTTTGCAGTACAGTCTGTCATCTTACCTTTTAATATGACATCTTTCTCCCAGTAATCATGTGCTTGTTCAAGATATTATAGTCCTCTCACTATTTAATGATTATAAACACAATCCGAGGGATTATATCCAAGGACAATATTTTAAAACTACACTGTAAGATGCTCTTTAGGAGAAGTAGATGTTGAAGTCCATCTTGACATGTTTGTTTACAGGATACTGAGTAAGAGTTTGAGAAGAAATACACCTTGAATCTGATTTCTGTTGCTTTCACCAGATTGACAAATATGATCAGTTAGGAAGCAGAAGTGACAACCTTCACCATAGGCACTGTTGAGTGACAATATCCTTAAAGTTGAAACAGTTCCTTCCTGGAAGGAGACTCTGTGTCTTAAGAAGTAAACAACCTCCAAATATCAGGAAGTCCCTGAAACTTACAATATTCACAAGGCCTCTTGCTCCCTGAGTGTGTATAAACAGTAAGGTTTACTGTCAGACCTAAATAGGACTCTCTAACCTATCAAGCCACCTGAGAATTCTGTGGAAATGCTGAGATTACAGCTTTTATAAGTCATCATCTATACCCCAATGCTGGGGTGGGGTTTTCAGCGATGCACCTGCCTTGAACTCATGCTTACTCCTGTAAATAACTCTTAATCCACACTCTTGTAAGCAACCCAATAAACTTCCTAGTTAAGCAAGCTGGACTTCGGTGTGGGACAAGTGTGTCAGGGTTCAAGGGGCAGTGAGTGGTTACGGTAGTGAGTAAATGGGTCTGGAGCAAGAGTGAGGTCAAGATATATCCAAACTTGGAAAAAAATCTCATCTTGAGACAGGCAGGAGTAAGAATTACTTCCTCCTTGTGCTGGGCCTACATGGTTCAGAGAACAAATCCTTGGACCTCGACCTCCACCACCATTGAGGTAGCCACATAGCTTTCCTCTAAGGACATGTCCAACAAGCACCTGGAATTCTTTTTCATGCAAATGAAACATTCCCATCACCTCAGTACCCTGAAAACACCATCCCTGCTCCCCAAGGTTTATATAGCCCTTATTACCTGTGAATAAAGAGAGCTGTAACCTTTGAAGACCATCTCGGAGAAGGCTTATTTCTTCCTGGCGCTCAAGCTTGATGAGTTCCTGTGAACCTACCCTGCCCGGGCAATATTTGTTTCTTTCATTCCAGCCAGGTGTGCAAGGGTTGGTGCCTGAATATCTTTGAGGCAGAAGCAGAATTGACCCACAGTTTGGTCATTGGCACCCTTTCTGATGTGAAAGAAATTTTTTTTCAGACTTTTCGCCTTAAAAAATTAGAAAGCAAGCAAGTAATTAATAATTGAAAAAGTACTCGAACTGGGACCTAAATCCACTTCAGAATCATGGTGAGCTTCACAGAGCAGCCTAGGTTCTGGAATCCAGAAATGTAGGCTGTCCAGGAGTATTAGAGGATTGTGTGTTCTTTGTGTTTAGCTGTGTCTAGATGGGTAAGACTCTGCCCATGCCATTCCAGCCAAATTATCCCAATGATGCTCTCTCTCTGTTAGATGTAGTCTGTGCGGTAGCCGCAATGATGATATTGGGTGATTTCAGCGAGAGCTGAGACCTCCCAGTGAGAGGAATCTCTGCTTTGGCCTGAAGTCCATCTCTCTATTCACAGTCAACTTCCTTGCCTGGGGTACTTATGCCTGAGAGAAAATGCAAGGCTGTTGTTGGATTCTAGGGACAGGTTTGTTTCCTGTTTGTACTGTTCAGATAAACCAACAGTGGACTTTTGAAAGAGTGCCTGGCATTGGTGTCTTTTAAATGTTTTCTTATATCTCTTGTATAGTTACATTCATCTTTTGGTTCTAAGAACAGGACAGAACAGACCCTGGTTCAAACTGGACACTCTGATGCTTACCAGTCACAAGACTTTGACTAAGTCAATCTTCGTGAGCAACCCCCCTCCCCATCCTTCCTTGTTTGTGAACTCTGACCTTGAAGGCTGTTACAAGAGTAATGTGAAGTAATGTCTGTATATCCTAGCACTTAGCCAACCACATTCAAGATCCTTAGTTCACTTTCTTTCCTTGCTGATCACAAGAGGAAGCCGGTTGCTCTGGAGGTGGGAAGTGAGTGTCTGATTCCAAATTGGGCATCCTTCTCAAGATTCCCGTCAGGTACTCTCAACTGCATCCCTATTTTGACAGATGCTAGACTCTCTCTGTGAGTCCTAGAACTGTGACAGTGCCGCTATGCAAATGAAGCCTTTGCAAGAACTGCTGAATGTCAGCAGACAGCGCTTCCACCACAGACTATTGATGTGCTATCTGTCCCCGATGCTGTTCAAGCCTTCTGAGTACTCCTAAGACATTAAGAGCCAAAGAACTTCCAGGGTTTGCCAAGGCAGGGCTCATTTGCTCTGCAGCTAGAACTAAGGGTAAGAGGTTCAATGACTGACTCAGGGACACCCTCAGGGACACTGGGATACAGACATGGGCTGGGTTTCTTATACCTCAAGACAACAGTAGCTTTGAAGGAGAAGAGTAAATGCCAACCTGGGGAGAGGGAAGGGTTAATTCTCTCTTTAGGAGTGATGTGAAAGAATATTCTGTTTTCCCATACTGAAAGGCTCTTCTTAATCATTTTGCTGGATCCATTTTTTCTAGTCCAGGATATCCACGGCTAGGTTATGGCTCAAGGGTACAAGGATGTCCCTATTCAAGCGATATGACTCAATAGAATCTCTAGTGTTCAATTGAATCTGAGTCCTGAGGGCAAGTTAGACAGTGGTATTTAGTTCTGGCTAGAGTCTGAAGCCTGACAAAAGGGAATTTCAAATGCTGAGGGCAGGGGAAGATGGATGTCTCAGCCCAAGGAAGGGAAGAATTAAGATGAATTCAGGCCTTAATGCAGCCTGATGAGTCCAATGCTGAACACTTCCAAGAGATGCACCACCCAGAAACAATGTTTAGCAGCTATTTCAGCATCACCAGCTCAGCTGAGTGAACACATAATGCTATTGCCACAATTATTATTTCTATAGTGTTTGTTATTACAAAAGCTGGAAAAAAAATCTATGGAAAAAAATCTATAAGTTGGTCTATCAGCTTCAAGAAATCAGACAGAATTATACAAGTTGCTTGTGTAGTACATATTGTATAATTCATGTTTCCGGATTTTTGACTTTGGCAAATGTCCTGCTAGTGACTGCTGCATAATGAACAATTACAAAAAAAAATTCTCCACTGTATAGACTAATCATTTGTCTGTGGGTTGTAGAATATTTCTGCTTCAAGTCCAGATGTCTCAAGTCTAGTCTGTGTATTTCATTTGGAGGTTCAAGATTCAGGGACAGGGTGCTGGAGAGATGGCTCAGTGGTTAGGAACATTGCTTGCTCTTCCGGAGGACAGGGGATGTGTTCCCAAACTCCACATGGTGGCTAACCGTCTCTAACTCTAGTTGCAAAGGATATTATCCCCTTTTCTGTTCTATATTGGTACTATACAATATAACACACACACACACACACACACACACACACACACACACACACACACACACANACACACACACACACACACACACACACACACACACACACACACACACACATATATATATATATATATATATATATATGTATATATATATGTACAGGCAAAACACTCTACACATAAAATTAAAACAAATAAATCTTTTAAAAAAAAAGTGTAGTACAGAAGCTTCTAGATCACCCTTTAAAATACAAATGGGGAAGCAAAAATGCATGAGGCCTGCAAAGGTCTAGGCTTTGAATCGGTGTGCAGTTTCTTTTGTATGCATCATTGACCAAAGAAAGCTCAAAGGCAAGGGGAGGGATACATGTATTCTACTGATGCAGGCATGGGCCGCTTGCTTTTGCAAAGTCTCCCAGTCTAGGGCATGGATATATGGGAGGGTGACTAAGAACTGAGGGCAAAGACACTAGCCAGGAACTAGGAGAGCCCAAAGCATCCAAGCTCTATTTTATTACGTCTCTTCCCTGCTTATTGACATCCAGGTGACTTTATGATTTGCTGTAGTGGGCTAATAGTTCCCTTAGATTCCCACCTGGTCAGGCAGAGTGGGCAGGCGCCACTGCAAAGATAAGCTAGCAAGTGTGGAATTTTGTGCTTTTAAAAATGCTTATTCTTGAAGAATTATATGCATTTCCAAAGTGTTAAAATAGTTAGGGTACAGCTTGCAGAACTTTCATGTACCAAACAAGTGAAGCGTAACTTGTATCTATGTGAGTCGTCAGAGCCAGTATCTCAAAAGTCTGTTCCATGACACTGTCTAGTGATTATCTTCCAGGGGGAGGCTCTATGCTAACTTCTACCACTGTGGATGTGGGGCATACTTTGTCTTTTCTGAGGCTCCTCCAGTGTCAAAAGCTCCCCTGTTATACAGCATCTTCTGAATTCACGCAGACCTTCATGGCTTTCTTACTGCTTGGCGCTTTGACTGATGTGCACCAGTGCGCTAGCATTTAAGTACCATTTAATCTCCACATGGCAGTGTAGATGTGTTCTCTACAGTGGTGTGTTCTGGATAATGATGGAATGTGGGGGGAAGGGAAGTGGCTCTTCAGGTCTTCTGAATCACTGAGGGTTTTAATCTACTCATCTTGTCATGTTTGGAAGAGGTATGTTAAAATCTCCAGCTATAATTTTAGAAGCAATTTTTTTATCTCCTTTTTAGTTGTCAGTTTCTTAACCATATACTTAAAATTGTTGTTATTAAAGGCAGACACATTTATAATCATCATGTCTCTCTGACACATCAGCTCTGTTATTATTTTCTTTTTAGGGTATTTTCTTTTTATTAATTTATTTATTTATTCACTTTACATCTCAATATCAGCCCCCTCCCCCCCCAGAACAACCCCCCTTTCCCCCTTCCTCTTCTGGGGGGGGTACTGCCCTAATCTGCCATACCAAGTCACTGCAGGACTAGGCATTGTCTCTCACTTAGACCAGACAGTGCAGCCCAGTTAGGGGAATGGGATCCACAGGCAGGCAACAGACTCAGGGACAGCCCCTGTTCCAGTTGTTGGGGGACTTGCATGAAGCGCAAGCTGCATATCTGTCATACATGTGCGGGATCTAGGTCCAGCCCATGCTTACTATTTGGCTGGTGGTTCAGTCTCTGGGAGCCTCTAAGGGTCCAGGTTAGTTGGCTCTGTTGGTCCTTGTTATTTTCAAAGGTCTGCAATCCATCACCCATGTGTGTGTGTATGTGCGTGTGTATTGTTTGCACATGTATATATGAATGCACAGACTTCTGCATGTGTGAGTACAGGCTAGAGGTTTATACTGGGCATCTTCCTGTGTGACTCTTTACCTTAAGTTTTAGACCAAGACTCTCCTTAAACATGGTGCTCACTGATTGGCTAGACTGCTTAGCCAGTGTGTTTTAGGGATCCACCAGTCCCTGCTTCCCCCACCTAACCCTCCCCAGTCCTGGGGTTATATGTGTATGATTTTTACATGGGCCTCAGAGATCCAAACTCAGGTCTTCATGCTTTTACAGCACTTTACCCGCTGAGCCACTGCTCCAGTCCCTGCCATTCTGTTTTGAAGATGGACTAAATGAAGAGTGGCGTGTCCTTTCTATCCAGAGCTTCCTGTCACAACAGTGGGTCCTCTCCTCTGGGCCAAAAAAGTAATCTTTGTTGTATGAAGTTTTTATAGTCAGGGTCCTGAAAGAAAATAGCTGTCGTGCTTCCAAGTTTTACATGTTAGAATTTATAGCATAACGAAGTGTGGGATAGAGTTCAGGCAACTGGCAGAGGCTGAAAAACACCCAGGGGTTGACCACACAAGGCAGGAGTTAACACTAGGCTTAAAGACCAGATAGTCTTACTGGAGTCGCCAGCAAGCAGATGTGATGCAAGCAGCTTCCCAACGGGAGCCCAGGCTGCTGAGGAAGTCACTGTGGCCAGCGTGGCAGGGAAATGAGAGACTCAGAGAAGGATTGGAGCAGAAAATAAATCCCTCTTATCATTATCTTACCCCTTCTAGTCATGTCCATTGGCCAAATCCAGCTGGAAGCCAAAAAGAGAAAGGAATTAAGGAAATGCAGACCACAGTGTTTAGCCCTCTTTCGGGACACAGAACAGAGCAGGTCTGGGTTCCAGCACTATTTAGGAGAAAGAATACCCAGGGTGGTTGGTATCTGAGGTCCAGAAGGGCCCACGGTGCTCACGGGACGGGGAGCGTAGCACTGAAGTGGCCCAATTCTGAAGGCAGACCACCTGGGTCAGCATCCCGCTTGTGGCATTTAACTGTTGTTATTGCTAGGTAACGGCTCTCGCCCATGCTGTACCTCCGGTCTGCACCTACCAAGAGTGAGTGTGATGGGGAGCATCTGACTCACAGAGCTGTTCTGTGAAGACGAAGCAAGTGAAGTGTGTGGAAGTCAAGAGAGCGCTGGGTACCACGCACACCACAGAGTGGCATTTTTAGAGCCCAATGATCAGAAGTCACGCTTTTTAAAGCTCGGTAGCGTATGAGACAGATGGCTCTGGCGTTTCAGTAACCTTGAACAATATAGAGGAGACAGGTTGGTAGGATTCTGTTGTATGGGTGGAAAAGAGAGAGTTTAGCCCTGGAGAAGGTTAGTGAATACAGCCGGGCCCTGGGAGGGCAGAGCAAAGCCCACGGCCATTGCATTTTGTCAGGAGATATCTCACTGCTTTCTCCGTGACTGAGGGTGGGCACGTGGGCATAAACGCTGATGCTAAAATAACAATTCCACAAACTTTACTGCTCACGCTAGACGTTTGGAAACCAGCAACATGAGGGGAGAGACAGAAAAAGGGAGTCTATCATTTATAACATTTGTTATCATTCATGTGCATTCGTGACAGATTTAAAACTGTCATGTTGTGAAACATGACTGAGGTCCATACTGGCTAGGCATCTATCTATCTATCTATCTATCTATCTATCTATCTATCTATCTATCTATCTATCTATCTATCTATCTATCTCTTTTAACTTTTTGGTAGTACTGAATCTGTATCAAATGTACCCTGATTGTTTTCAACACCCTCCCGCATGACCTTCTTTCACCCCTCTCCACTCCCTCTGATCCTCATTTTCTTCCCAACTGGTTTACCCATGTCCCTATTTCCCTGTTTCTTTCCAGGTTCCACACAGGCACTCACAGCTGCTGTGTGCTCACATCCGGGGGACAGCACCCTCCACCGATCCCTTCGTGGGTCCCTCCAGTCCTTCCAAGCACTCAGCTGTTCCTTATTGTCACTCTTGATCAAGTAGCTCCTTCTTTTGTTCACTACCTAAAGAGGCTTCATTTTATTAGGGCTAGAGACTCAGCTCTTTTCTCTTGTTCAGCTCTCAGCCTCTTGGCCGTATTGGATGACAATCAATATAAGTTTAAAAAAAAATAGTTGAGCAAATGTGTATTCTATTACCACCTAGATTGCTGAGTGAGTTGGACTTAGAGGCAGTTCTCGGGAGATCAGGGTAGGACATTTCTCTCTGTAGACCTTGCCAAAACATTTTAGGAGTCCTAGAAGAGAGCCCCTTTATACCACTGGAAGATGGTGCGAAACAAATGAGGAGGGGTAGTGCTGGTTACAGAAGAGAGCTCAGCCAACATTCATAGGCTGGCAGGTTAGGGTGCCCTGCAAGACTCGTGACCCTGGTTTTTATCTTTTCAATTCCACTTGCCCTTGTCAGAATGCTGATGTATAAGGCAAATAGTACCCTCTCTGGACCGTCTCTCCAGAATTCCCTTCTTATTCTCCTTTGCCCACAACTGGGTTTCACTGTTGTCTTCCCTGTAAATGAGTCACAAGAATTGTGGTGGCTCTGACCAATTAGGATGATGTTCAGCTGAAAACATAAGAAAGACTGTTGGGAGAAGTTAAAATAAGAAGTCTGTCCCTCTAAACTAAGAAGCACACGGGCTGGCAGTGCAGGGTTGGCACAATCATCCTGGGGTGCCCTGAGAACCCACATGCTTCCTTCCCATTCTCTATCCTAATTGGGTATCTCTCCATTTGTGCTCCTGTCAGTGCCCTGGTGAAAAGATGGTTATGTGACCTCTGGGCACCAGGAGAGCATCATACAAAGGAAGAATGATGTGTGGCAGTGGAGTGCCATGTCAGAAAGACAGCCCTTTCATCTGGGCAGTATCTTGCCTAGATGTCATTGGTCCTATCTGCACCTCTGGCATGCCATCTGTCTACAACAGGGGTGGGGGTGGAGTGCTGGAAAGTCATGCAGTTTTAGTAGGCTATGTTGCCAATCTGAAAAAATCCGGTTGGTAAGGAAGGATGGAGCAGGGGTGATGGGCAGTGCAAGGGGGGCTCAGGAGGGAAGGAATAGCACTTGGTGGATAATATATAGAGTCAGTGTTGGGAGCCCATAATGCTGCTGTGTGGCTTTCACAGTTGATGC
Organism: Mus pahari; assembly: GCF_900095145.1. Taxonomy (NCBI): domain Eukaryota; kingdom Metazoa; phylum Chordata; class Mammalia; order Rodentia; family Muridae; genus Mus; species Mus pahari. Next base: position 97,723,377 of record NC_034599.1, read on the forward strand.
TGTGTCTTTGCTCAGTGGCCAAGGTTACCTCCACATTGGAACAATAATCCAGTAGACGTTTCTAAAGAAGCGTAGACCTGTAATCTCTCACTGCCTCTGCTGCTAAGTATTGGGGCACACTGTGCTTTGACATGTCCTAGAACTGCCCTACTGTGTGCAGGGGCAGCTATGCATAGCCAGCCCTGGGTTCTGCTCCTGGCTATGTAACCCAGTTGGTAGTTTCAGGTAATGGTGCTGTACAGAATCGGGCGTGAGACACTTGTCTATTTTGCAGGAGTGCTAGAGACTACCAGGGCTGGATGCTTCCTTTTCCAAATGGAAATCAACCTTCCTGCCATAACAGTGGAGAAAAAAATAAAGAAAATGCCTAGTCTCACTTGGGTGTCTTTGATAATCTGTGTATTAATTCTGGCCAGATTAGGGAAACTTTGACGGTGTCATTAGTCTGAACGTCTTTTGTTTTTGTTTTCTAAGTCTCTGTCCCCAGTATATCATTTCTGTAATTTTTCCACTTTCAAACATACCACCCCTCTCATCAAACTTATACAATGAAGTAGAGTTAGAAGATTCACAACACTGTATTTGGGGGCATTCTCAACTCACTTTTTGACCTTGTGTCCAGTTTCCAGATACAGATATGGATCCAACATGCCTTCCTCCTTGTTTAGGTGGAACCCACACCTGCCCATGCGTACCCCAGGTCACTCATCTCTTATGGGAGAATGGCAGCCTTCTTCTTTCCCACCAGCGTGTCTGCTCCTCACTCACCAGACCCCAGGGTAATTCTGTTCAGCACAGAGCAATGACCAGATCATCGTGTCCATTCCAGCACTTAGTGTCTGAAACTAAGATTAACTGGAATGACAGTGGCTCTGGGGTTCAGCTTGTTACTCGGCTTCCACAGTACTTCTTCCAGCCACCCAATCATAAGGCAAACACATTCCCTTGATTTTGCTTTGCAAATGTGTCATTAGCTCTCTCCAGTCTTCCTGAATCCTTGTAGATTTTTTTGGTTCCCATTAACTCTGCCCTCTAGCCTCTGAAAGCACTTCCTGTACAACCTTTGTAGTCCCCACGACCCCTGCTCCCCATGACTGCTCCCCATGCATCTCTGCCTGAGAATTAGCTGCGTGGGACTTTCCCTGCCATCTTGGAGCTCTTTTCTATCTCTGACCTCTGTGCCTCTGTCACTGGAACATCATTCCCAATCCCTTCTGCCTACTTTGAATTTTTCTATTTTGTCTCTTCCAACAAAGCTGAGCTCTAATGAGGTGGAAACCTAGGAAGGAAAAAAAAAGCCCCCGATGACAGCAGGCACTTGCTGTGTCTTTATTCTGGATTCCATCCGTGTCTGCCAGCTGTCCCCACCATTTCCCTGCCTACTGTGGCTTCCTTAACAGGAAGGATCATGTCCTATTTCTAGACCTGGTTACTATTGGCATCACTTACTAAGTTCTTCCCCAGTTGATAAGAATGGATTAAGAACAGGTGGCCAGCTCCATTGGCCCAGAGACAGGAGGTGGGAAAACTGCATTTAAAATCCCAACTTTTTTTTTTTGTTTGTTTTTTGAGAATTTCAAAGTGAAAATCCAAAGGGTTATCTAGAAGAGTGGAAAGCATGGCTGTTGCTGATAGTTACGTTGAAGGGCATAAACGGGAAGGAACGCAAGTAGAGAGGTCATAGAGGCATTAGTAGAAGCGCAAGATAGATTTCTAACTGTCTCTAATTAGATGTTCCGCTTGTGTGGTTTGGAGCATATATACTCACTTTTCTGAGTAGGTAGAGTAGCTATCTAGCTACCAGTCTCTTTATAGACCATCCAAAGACTGCCCTACCTGGGGATCCATCCCATATACAATCACCAAACCCAGACACTATTGTGGATGCCAACAAGTGCTTGCTGACAGAAGCCTGTTATAGCTGTCTCCGGAGAGGCTCCGTCAGTGCCTGACAAATACAGAGGTGGATGCTCGAAGCCCACCATTGGACTGAGCACAGGGTCCCCAATGGAGGAGCTAGAGAAAGGACCCAAGGAGCTGAAGGGGTTTGCAGCCCTATAGGAGGAACAACAATATGAGCTAACTAGTACTCCCAGAGCTCCTAGGGTCTAAACCAGCAACCAAAGGGTACACATGGAGGGACCCATGGCTCCANCTGCATGTGTAGCAGAAGATGGCCTAGTCAATCATCAATGGGAGAAGAGGCCCTTGGTCCTGTGAAGGATCTATGCCTCAGTGTAGGGAAATGCCAGGGCCAGGAAGTAGAAGTGGGTGGGTTGGTGAGCAGGGGGATGGCAGAGGGGATAGGGGGTTTTTTGGAGGGAAACCTGGAAAGGGGATAACATTTGAAATGTAAATAAAGAAAATATCTAATAAAAAATAAAAACAAACAAACAAAAAAGATGCTCAGAAATGAACCAGCTGGATTATTCACCTCAGCCAGGGCACCAGCAAAGCCTGCTCTATCATCTTCCACCTGTCATCCCCAGAGTATTTATGTGACAAGAAATCTGTTCCTTAGGTTGTTCTCAGTGTCCAAGCTGGAAGCCACCCAGTGTCAGCCATCTCTCCCTGTCTCTGTCTCTGTCTCTGTCTCTGTCTCTGTCTCTGCCTCTGCCTCTGCCTCTGCCTCTGCCTCTGCCTCTGTCTCTGTCTCTGTCTCTGTCTCTGTCTCTGTCTCATTCTCTCCCTCTCTCCCTCCTTCTCTCCCTGCCTCCTCCTCTCCCTTCCTCTTCTCTCCCTTCTTCCTCTCTTCCTCTGCTTTATTAAGGTAAAACTGGGAATAGTAGAACCTTCAATTGAAAAGCAATGTTGTGATACATATAGATACCATGAAATGATCACAATTAAATTATCCCCACGTCTATCACCTCACACAGTTGCCTTCTCTGTGTGAGATGAGCTGATACTTAACGAGATCTGAGTGGGGCTGGAGAAGTGTCTCTGTGGTTAAGAGCAGGAGCTGCTCTTCCAGAGGCCTACGGTCTTATTCCTAGCACCCACACAGTGGTTTATATTTATATCCATCTGCATCTCCAGTTCCAGGGGATCTAATGCCCTCATCTGGCCTCCCTGCTTCCAGGTATACTCAGGCAAAAGAACCCCAAAAATATGTAAAACAAAATAATAACTTGAAAAACTACTTACGATGTCTTCTTAGTAAAGTTTGGGTAGCAATAACCAGCATGCTGATCTCAGACTGTTCTTGAAGACCTCGAGCCACCACCACATCTGGTCTAAAGAACAAACCCATGTTTGTAAACCACTTTCACACTACTTAAACATGGACTCTCCCTGTTTGTAAACTGCTCTGGCTGGTTGTGGTGGTTCTCAAAGACAAGCCAGCTTCAGAATCACCCAGAAGCTTCTTAGCACATGCATCTGCTTTCCACGGTCTGGTGGCACTTTTCTCACATTTGCAACAAATCCAAAGGATGCCGCTGCCACGGCTGCTGCTGCTGCTGCTGGTGGTCTGAGCCGAGCTCCTAGAGTCTTGACCATGGTGCAAGATGAGATTTTTTGCATGTAGACATGAGTTTAATTGGTGCCCCAGTCTTTGACTATTTGGTCAATTTACCGATGCCTTGCATTCTGCTAAAATTCATTTCCTACTTCTTTATTCTTTGACACTTCCAGATAAAAGTTCCTCGTTAAATAACCAAATAGTGGATTTGTCATGTAGAGAGCAAGCCATTATCTCTGAAGCAGAATGTTTTTGGGCAGGGAATAAACTACCAACAGCTCTTCGAAAAGACTGTCATTTTAGTTGGCTGAGTTAAAACATTTCTGAACAGCTAAGAAAGTGTATCCCATGATCCTTCCTACTTAAAACTCTTGAGTATAGCATATATTTCCCAGAAACAATATGATTTGTTATAGACCTATTCCAGGACTGGGACAAGGTGCAAGTTTCTTGAGGCCACAGGCAGTTGGCATTCTTTTCCATTGTTTTTAAGCACACGGGATTACGTAACTATATTGGAGTGGGTGACAAAGGAACATTTCATATTCTTACTGCTGAATAGATGACATGTATGCTGTTAGCCTAATTATGTAAGTCATAGCAGGGATAGAGAATGGCTTCTGAGGGATATGAACACAGAAACCTTAGGAAATCGATGTGGTTATAGGTATTCTGTTAGGGAGAAGAGAGCAAAGACTCCTGTGTTCCAGCTCACAAGTGCAAATTCTCAATTTGCTCACACCAGGGCTCTTGCTATGATTTGCTTCATTAGACTGCCTAAAGTCACATTTATTTAACTTAAACTCACTTTAAAAAATACTGTGCACACAAAGAAAGGAACTATTGTTAAACAAAAACAAAGAACCTTATCCTCTTACATCATATGGACTCCTTGTTGTAAGGACTCTTGTTTAGTAATATTTTTATTAATTCTTTGAAAATTTAATGTAATGTATTTAGTCATACTCACTCTTCCTCAGTCCTCCCACCTCCCTGCTCTCCCAACATTGGGTCCTCTTTCTTTCTTTTTTACAAAAGCCCATTGAATACAATTTGTGTTGTCAACTACTCATAGGTGTTGAGCCTGCCCTGGAGCTGGGTGGGTCACTATGGTCACACCCCCAAATAAAGCCCTTTTTGTCTCTCTGTCTCTCTGTCTCTGTCTCTCTCTCTCTTTCTCTCCTTCTCTCTCAACAGTACCCAGATGTCAGAGTAGCTACAGCTGCTTGTTTCTTTGTTCTATTTGCCTGGAATACATTTTTTATCCCATTACCCTAAGGTTATAGTTGATGGTGAAGTATGTTTTGGGGAGTATTCAAAAATATGGGTCCTGTTTTCTAATCCAGTCTCTTAATTTGTATCTTTCACTGAGAAACTGAGACTATTAATATAAAGAGTTATCATTGAACAATATTTATTAATTCTTATTATTTTGTTGTTGTATAGCTGTTTTCTTAATCCTCCTTTGATTAACTTTTCTGGAATTGTTTACTTATTCCTTGTTCCCTCTTGAGTGCATTTAATCTTTCCTTTAGGCTGAAGTATTCCTTCTAGTATCCTTTGTGGAGCTGACTTAGTTTCCAGAAATTCCATATATATGTTTTTATGATGAAAGTTTTTCTTTTTTCTTCAATTATGACTGACAGTTTTGCTGGGTATAATAGTCTTTGCTGGCATCTATGGTCTTTCCAAACTTGTAGAACACTAATCCAAGCCTTTTGGTTTTCAAAGTCTCCACTGAAAAATCAGGTATTATTCTAAGGAACCTGCCTTTATATGTAATTTGGTCATTTTCTCTTGAAGATTGCAATAGTTTTTCTTTACTTTACATTCTGTATTTTGAGGATTATGTGACCTGGGAGTTACTTTTCTGGTTTGTCTTTCATATTTTCTATGAGCCTTATATTTTGATAGGCATCTTTTTCTTTAGATGTGGGAGATGTTCTTCTATTCTTTTGTTAAAAATATTTTTTGTGAGTGTGACCCAGGTTTCTTCTACTATACCCCTTTATTAGTAGGTTTAATCTTTTAATGGCACCCCAGAGTTCCTGCATGTCCTGTTTCTGTTTTTTTTCCTACTTCACTTTTTTTGACTAAATGATCCAATTTCTCTACCTTGTCATTAAATACAACATGATTTTCTTATTTTCACTTGATCCCATATGTTCTTGAGACTTTCTTCTGAGCTTTTTGCTTGACTTTCTGAGTTTTTCACTTTGAGTTTTTTTTGTTGTTGTTGTTGTTTAGCTTTTCTTCCATATTCTTTTATTGAATTACATTTTAATATCCTGAATTGTTTTTATTATTTCAACTATTGTTTGTGGTTTTATGTTCTTAATTCTGGCATTTATTCATATCCTCTTGGAGTCTGTGAACATATTTATAATAGCTATTTTGAAATCATTTTTTTGTGTGTGTGTGCTTCAGATAAGTTGTTTTTCTTGGGAGAACATTATAACAAGGGAATTAATATTGTCTTGTTTGTTTATATATTTTGTTCTTTTACTATGGGACTTACGTATCTGGAGTTAGATTGTTAGGGGCATTTCTTAGTATGAATATCTGGTCTTACCTTTATTGAGTTGCTATTTCAGTCTTTGTTGTTACTCCAACTTGTCAGGTTATAGACAATATTGCTTGATATTGCCTGAAGCAATACTGAGTATTTGTTCAGGTTTAGTCTTGGGGGAAACTGTGTTGATATGCCAATGGGGTGTCATAAGTTGTCAGGGATAGGAGCAGCTTCTTAGTACAGGAAAAGAATCTTCTGTAGCTGTCCCTCAATAGAGGAATGGATACAGAAACCGTGGTGCATTTACACAATGGAGAACTACTCAGCTATTAAAAACAATGAATTTATGAAATTCTTGGGCAAATGGATGTATC
>NC_034599.1:97733095-97772583 GCF_900095145.1 Mus pahari
GCTGTGAGCTGATATGCGCAACAGCCATGTCTTGCCCTTAAGTCAACATTTCATAGCTTGCTTCCTTTTCCTCCTCCTCCTCCTCCTCCTCCTCCAATCCTTACATTATTTTTGCTCATTCTTCAGCAATGTCCTTTGAGCCCTGTATGGGAAGAGATTAATTAAAAAAGACTTATATGCAGTTGTGCACACTAGAGCATATTTTAAATCCAACTCTATAATATATATAATATTATGCCTTTGTTCTGTTTTTATGTCTTATGAAACTTTTCTTCCTGATAGTATCTATATTTATCTCTTGACATTCATGAGAGACTGACTTCAGGAACCCCCACAGACACCAAAATGTACACACGTGCAAATCTCACATATAAAATACTGTAGTGTATGTAACATGTAAATGTTACCCATGCATATCCTTCTGCACATTTTAAGTAATCTTTAGATTATTTATAATACTTGACCTGATGTACCTGCCATGCAAATATTTACACTGCACTGTTTAGGAAGTGATAAAGAACGAAATGTCTATCCATGTTCAGTATAGATACATTTTTTAAAAAGATATTATTTTATCCACAGTTCATTGAATCCAAGAACATGGAATCCAACTATATGAAGTTGGACGGATATTCACACTTGATAAGTGTAAGTATGTTGGGGCTGGGCGTCTACAGTGTCTCTGCACAAGCATGAACACTCAGTGAGGTCACCAGCACTAGTGTGAGAGCCTCGAGCACGCCTCTAATCCCAGCATGGTGAGGACAGACAGTAGGATCCCTGCAGCTCAGTAGCCAGCTTGTCTAGCTGGATTTAGGAACAAATGGTAAACAAATAAGAAAGTTTTTATCAAAAAAACAAAACAAAACAAAACAAAAACAAAAATGTTTTTCCCTCTAAGAAGAAATGAAAGATATAAAGAAGAATCAAACTGAAATGCTAGAACTGAAAGTGACACCTTGAAAGTAATTTGAAAACTGGATGGGCTCAGTAACTGAGGTGCAGCACAGGAAAAAGAAATGAAACAGATATGATCAAATAGCTATACAGGAGACAAATGCAGCTGAATATTAAATTAAACACAGCCTGAAGCATCTGTGAGGTGAGAGCTAAGTATCTTCCACCATTCTGACCAATACTTTGTAATGAAAGATGGTAAAAAAAAATTGAGGAAATAACCTCTCAAATCTTCTAAAACTGTGCAAATAATACAGACTTAGCTAGGCAAAAGATGATGAAACTCCAAATGGGGTAAATAAAGCTAGAGCTGCATTTTCAGATGCCAACATGTTGAAAGGGACCCGTGGTCGGCCCAACACTGAATAACTCTTCAGAGACCAGGGAGTCTGGTCATATGTGGCACTGCATTATTTCAACAGAATAAAAGGGACCAGAATCATTAATTCTGTTTAAATGTCCCCACACATTAAGGTAAACTAAAGAAAGTATGAAATCTGTCTCTAGCAGAACCGGTATGAGAGTATTGCCCAAGAAAATTCTTCAGACAGGAAAAGGACAGCAACAGCGGAATGGGTCTTGGGGTATCAGTAATAAAGCGACAGCGATGGAGAGACCAGGCATGATGGGCTGCTCACTGTATTGTGTTAAATGACTGAAAGTTAGAGCTATAATGTTTTTGGTGTGGTTTGTAATGCCTTCAAATGTAATTATTATTATTTTGTGTGCTAGAGATTGAATTCAGGCCCTCCCCCACGCTAAGCATGTCCCCTCCCACTAAGGTGCATTCCATCTCTAGCTCTTAGGAATGTAACATCTAAGACAATTATGTGGTGCAGGACATAAAGGGACTTCAGAGATGCCAAGGTTCTTACTTTCCATCGGAGGTAATAAAGTGTTTGTATTGATAGATTGGGGAATTATGACTATATACTTAAATTCAGAGCAATCACTAACCTAGGTTCATACACAGACAGACAGATGCACGCACACATGCACACATGCACCCAAGAGCATCTATCCTTCAAAATAATACAAATATGTGGGAAAGGAACGAACAAATGGAAGAGAAGACAGAAAGATTATAAGAGCCAGAATAACAGGAAGTTTGCTGTGAAACCGTCTCTTGTAGAAATGGTTGTAATCAGGATTTAACAATGGCAATATCAATAGATATGGTAACACTGAATGGGGGAAATCTTACAGATTCCCATCCCCAGACAAAGAACCCATGATTGCAGAGAGAAGAATTAGTTTCTCCCAGGGATGGGTCCCCTAACTGGTTGCCCAATGCAGACTGGTTAGCTCTGAAGCCATCACACACACACAAGCAACAAAAATGGGCTGAGCAGTCTTTATTTATGTATTTGGGCATACTTTTTTTGGGAGTTGAGGGAACATGGAAGGAGTTGGAGGAAGAAACTTGGGCGGGCCTGGAGGGAAGAATGGGAAGGCGGGGGGGGGAGTGATATAACTATATTTTAATTTAAAATGTATTACAACTCCTTTTTAACTGGATTAAAGTATTTTTATTAATTGATTATTTTATTTATTTACATTCTAAATGTCGTCCCCCTTCCCGTTCCCCCCTTGCAGAGTTCTTCACCCCCTCCCCTTTGCCTCCCCCTGCCTTGTGTTGAGTCTCTACAGGATTAAGTTCATCCTCTCCCACTGAGGTCAGACAGGGCAGCCCCCTGTAACATATGTGCTGGGGGAGTGGGGGAGGCCTAGGACCAGCCCCTGTATGCACTTAGGTTGGTGACTCGGTGTCTGGGAGCTCCCAGGGCTCCAGGTTAGTTGACACTGTTTGTCTTCCTATGGGGTTGCCATCCCTTTCAGCGCCTTCAGTCCTTCCCCTAACTCTCCCATAGTTGTCCCTGACCTCTGTCTAATGCTTGGCTGTGAGTTTCTGCATCTGTCTCAGTCAGCTGCTGATAGAGCCTCTCAGAGGACAGTCATGCTAACTAGACTCCTGTCATGCATGCTCTTTCAGGTCTAGAAAATGCCTTCCTGAAATTCACAGAAAGGAAGAGAGGGGGAAACAGAACAGGAAAGAAAAAAATCTTTTAAAACGATAGGTTTAAATCTTAAAATAACAAAAATTATGTAAGAATATATATGAATATATGTTCTCATTGTGGTTTTAATTTTCATTTTTTACTTTTAACTAATAGTACTGAATCTACATTCATGTGCTTGACATCACAGTTTGATCTTCAGCATACTTTCTATTCATGTCGACTGCCTATTCTCCAGCTTTTAAAACGTTTTTAAAATTAGCATATGTTAATTATACATAATGGGCTCATTATGGTATTTTCAGACATGTACATCATGTATTTGATCATATTCATTCCACAATTAACTTCTTCCCCACCCCCTCACTCTTCTTCCTCTTCTCAACTAGGCCCTTTCTGGTTTTGGTTTTGCTAGTTTAATTTTATTATTATTATTATTATTATTATTATTATTATTATTATTAGTAGTAGTAGTAGTAGTGAATGTGTGTGTGTGTGTGTGTGTGTGTGTGTGTGTGTGTGTGTGNGAGAGAGAGAGAGAGAGAGAGAGAGAGAGAGAGAGAGAGAGAGAGAGAGATCCAGTGTATTTCATCATGGTTACTTACAGCACATGTATGAGGAGTGATTACAGATATATGAATAACTCTCCGGTGGCTATAACAGTGAAGAAAATTTCCCTTTCTCAGCAGTGATCAACTTCATATAAACCCTCAGGCAGGGGTGAGCTCTCATGACTAGCCCACCCAGCCTCTCAGATCTGCAATTAATTATAGCTGCCATGAATCAAGCGTGCACTGGCTATGCCGTGCCTGGATGACAGGGTTCCACACCACTCCCTGGCTTCCTCCAGCTCTCAGATTATTGCTTCCACGATGTTCCAGGAGCCTTGGAAGGTGTGCTTCAGATGTTTTATGTAGAAATGAACGTTTACTAGTCATTTATTCTTAGCATTTTGAAGTCATGGGTCTCTGTAGTTACCTTTGCCCACTACAAAAACCAGCATCTCTAACCAAAGCCGACAGGAGCAGCAATCTGAGGGCATAAGCACAATTATTTAGATGAAACTTAGATAGGCGTATTATTTCCATTTTGTAAAATAGCCATTGTCGCTTCCCTACTAGAGCCCATGATCTCCCTAGCTATGAGATTTTGACCAGGTCAGATATAAATTCCTTCTTGTGGAGTGGGACTCAAACCTAATTTGTCTTGTTTTGTTTTTTATTATTTTACTTTGGAGGTTTGAAAGTTCTTTCTATGTTCAGGAAACAGAATCCCTGCCAAATATATAGTTCTCTATTTATCTCCTAGTGTGTGGCTCATGTTCAAGTGTTACCCCCCTAGGGTATATACTTCATGTTTTTATTGTCTTCACAACATTTTTCACATGACAAAAATGTTCTTAATTTTGATGTAACGCATTTAACATTTTTACAGTTGGGGAATTTGATATCTGTCTTAGGGTTTTACTGCTATGAACAGACACCATGACCAAGGTAAGTCTTATAAAGGACAACATTTAATTGGGGCTGGCTTCCAGTTTCAGAGGTTCAATCCATTATCATCATGGCAGGAAGCATGGCAGTGTGCAGGCAGACATGGTGCTGGAGGAGCAGAGAGTTCTACATCTTGGTCTGAAGGCAACCATGAGAGACCCTACCTCTTCTACACTGGGAGCCCTCAAAGCCTGCCTGCACAGTGACACACTCCCTCCAACAAGACCACACCTATTCCATCAAGGCCACACCTCCTAATCGTGCCGCTTCTCATGAGCCAAGCATATTCAACCCACCACAATACCTTTCTCCCAATAATTTGTAAACTCACAAATTATTAGCTAGAAAGTCAGAAAGACTAGAGATAGCAACACGGCTCATAAAGACTGCAGGAAGATATTCTGTGGACAACAATGCTTGAAGAAAGGTATACAAGTAAATTCTGCAGAGATAGGATGAACTTTCAACAAATACAGCACAATAACCAATAATTTATTTTCATTTCCATCTCACCCTTGAATGGACATACCGTACTTTATTTATCCAAGCAATAATATAATAATTATATAATAATTATATATATTATAATTTATAATATAGTAATCAGGAATAAAGCTGTAAAAATAGACGTGTGGGTTTTTAGAAGGAACTTGGAGCCAGATTGCTCGATTGCAGTTATGTGCACATTTAGCCTTCTAAACAACTGCTGAACTGTTTTCTACAATGACTTCCCCATGTTGGATTCTTGTAAGCACTGTACCTTGAGTATCATCACCTACACTTGGTGTTGGGAGTATTTTTAATTTTTCTCTCTTACTGTGAGTGAAGTAGCATCTCATGGAGTTTGTCTGAGGGTGTGTGTCTGTCCTGGGGATGGAGCCCAGGGACCATGCTACAGAAGTGGAGCTTCATCCCTAGTTCCCAGTGTGACTTTCAGTTTCAGTTTTCTAGTGTGTAAATATTTCAAGCAATGATTTGTATGAATGACTGTTTAACATCTGGGTCAGTGTTGTTTCAGATCTGTTATTCATTTTTTGGTGACTTTCTTCATCTTAATGAATTGTGTGTGTTCATTCCGTTCCTCGGCTTAGAGTCCCATGTCAGAGATATAAGTTGTGGCTCCTTCACTGAGCGTGTGGCCTGTCTTCTCATTATGTGCTTTGTGCCTTTCACTGGGTCAAAGACGTGCACAGCAGAAGTTACATGTTCTGATGAAGTCCAATTAATCAATTGTTTTTATTAATATATGATATCGGAGTTGTGATGTTTGCCTAACCAAGTGCCAAAATAATAATTTTGGCATATTTTCTGGTATATTTTCTTTTCATTGTTTTCTAAGCTTAGTTTTTACTGTTAGATATATTATCCATTATGAGTTAGCTTTTTTCCACAGGGTGAGAGGTGTAAGTCAAATTGTTTTAAATATGGATATGCAACTGCTGCTAGTTCGCCGATCTCTCCAACTATAGTAACACCTTTTTTCTTTAATAGCGTCAATGAGTTTTTACTTTTTGTTGATTCTACCATTTCATTTCTCCTGCTTTAGTTTGACCAGCTCAAGTTTAAGTCTTTTTCAGTATGCTTGTTTTTATTTGCTAGGTTCTGCATTTGTTCGCTTAAGCGTTCTGGCTCACATTATTGTGTATAAGACAGCACTTACAGTTTCATAGTCTAACTCACGGTGATTTCTAATTTTGTGCATTGATAACCTTAGGCTGTGACATCATATTTAACTTATCTTATTTTTTGAGGTGCCACGACATGGAGTTGCTGCCACCCTAGGGCTACTTGAACTTCCTTTGAGAATCTGACCCTGGCGGACAGGGTGTAGGTCTTCAATCCTACCTTGCTTTAGGCTTCATTTATGTTTTCTTGGTGATGGCTTTGGTATTTTCCCCCTCAACTAAATGCTGATTCCCCCCTCCCCTTTTTTTCCTTTTCATCGTTCTGGTTAGAGCTTTTTGTTTTCCACCCTGCCTTCACCGAAACCAAACTCTTTGGTGTCGTGCCTTGCTTTGTCATGAGCTCAGCAGTGTTCGGAAAAAATTGATTGTCTGATTTACCCCGGATCTAGTTATACTTTAATGAGTGTACTTTGCAGAATATTTATTAGCCCTATTGCAGACAACAGGGATCTGTTTTACTCCTTTACATTTTCCTTTTTTAGTACCATGCCTGGAAACAGTTGCAAATGTCCCATCTGAGTATCTTAGTTCTATTTAGTGAGGACAAGAAACATGTTATTTAGGATCCAGTCCAAGTAAGTCTCAGGTGTCTTTCACTTGCCTTCCCAAATACACAGTCAGTCAAATCATTTTAGGAGCACCATAGAAAGGAACCTTCGGAAACCACACCAAGTGATGGCAGAGCACAGGTTATCTCCGTCCTCCATTTGGATGAAGAGTGGTAATGTCTTTATACTCAGTTATCATGGTAAAAAGAAAACTATACTATCCCACCGTAGAAAGCTCTCATGACTTTGGGCCTTTTGCTTCTATGAAAGGCAAATATGGTGAATAGCCGGGAATCTGAAAATGGCTCCCTGCAATCGAAATGTAATTTTCCTCCATCTTAGAGAAGCCACAGAGAGCAACCAAGAATGGATTCCAGGGTTGACTCTGGAACATCTTGAAATTGTAGTCAGAGCACAGGGTTTTAGCATCAGTTCAGTGTCCACCTTTCTAATAAGCATGATTTTTTTTTCTCAATGTGTTTTATATTTGGTTTTTTCAAGTCATGCTCAGCACAGAGCTTCTATTTCTTTCTAAGTCAAGCCTCCCATTCTGAGAAAAGAAATGTTAATCCATTGAGTGTTCATTTGCTTTGAAATTTCTATCGTATCTCTGTTCCCTCTTCCTGCGAATGGACAGAAAGGGCTAGCGATTTTAATAAAGATAACACTGTCTAACATTTACTTCAAGTGTGCTGTGTTGCTATACATAGATGAAATACAGAGTACTAAAAAAAACACCACCCACCGCCTACCCTCCAAACAAACAAAACCAAACAAGTAAACAGCAAACAAAACCCAAGCAGGATGGATCCTGGAAAAAACCAAATACAAAACACATTGAGATTTAAAAAAAAAAATCCTGCTTATTAGAAAGGTGGACACTGGACCAGTGCTACAGCTCTGTGCTCTGACTACCATTTCAAGATGGTGCAGAGTCCACCCTGGCACCAGTTCTTGGTTGCCTGGATAGCAACAACCCCCCAGCGACCCTACACAGAACATGTGTGTGGTATTCGAATGAGAATGTCTTCTACGGTTCCGATCTTTGATACTTAGTCCCCATGTTGGATCTCTCTGGGGAGGATTGGAAGATGTGACCTTGCTGGAGGAGGCGTGTCATTGGATATTGGCTTTGTTCCTCACAACATTCCTCATGGTCTCTCTCTGTTTTGTGCTTTTGGTTTGAAGATGTGCGCCCTCAGCATCTACTCCCACCACCGGGCTCCTGCCATCTGCTGCCTCTGCTCCACCACCATGGTCTTTTATCCCTCTGGAACCCTAAGACCAAATAAATAATTTCTTCTATGAGTCATGGTGTTTTATCACAGTAATAGAAAAGTAACTAATATAATGTCTAAGACATCATTTAAATATGTATTTATTTTATCTTATGTGTTTTGCCTCCAGATGCACAGTCAGTGCTGGAGGAGGCCAGAGGATGGCCAGAAGATCCTCTGGAGCTGGAGGTAAGGGCAGTTGTGAGCTACCACGTAGGTGTTGAAAACTATACCCAGGTCCTCTGTAAGAAAAAAGAACAGCAAATGCTTTTAACAAGCTTATCTTGAATATTTACCACACTTCTACGAGGTTGGAGCTTGATAACCATCTTGGAGTTTGAATCACTGCCTCTTGTTCCTGAGTGTAAACACTTCTACTCTGTGTAACCTTGACCCCATTGAGGGTGTGCAGAAGGCCCCCTGATCTCCCTAGGGAAGGAGGTGCAGCTTTCTTAGGACCAAAGTCTCTATGCACAGCCAAGCTGGAGCCCTAGAAGCTGTCAAAAGGCTTGAATATCTAGAAAAGATCAGAGAGAAAAATCTTACATCCCTTGGCCATTTCTTGCTCCCTTGGCTTGACATGTGACATGCTATGAACCATGACACCTATAAGTGGCATATCTGGGGCAAAATTTTGCACAAGAAGCTGTTTCCTCCCTAAGTATTCAATAGCAATTTTTTTTTTTCGAGACAGGTTTTCTATGTGTAGCCCTGGCTGTCCTGGAACTCACTCTGTAGACCAGTCTGGCCTCGAACTCAGAAATCTGCCTGCCTCTGCCTCCCGAGTGCTGGGATTAAAGGCATTCGCTACCACGCCTGGCTTTCAATAGCAATTTTTAACAATCATCTCTGGTTTCTTTTGAGTGAATGCTTTATAGCTTAGTAATTTTTCAAGTTAAGAAGGAGCATGTTTTCTAGTTTTCTCTACCCTTAACATCATGGACAATTTACTTGAAATAAAGCCATAGATGTTGTCCCATGATAGTCGGAAAAGTTAAACATAGTTTTCTCTCTTGAACTGATCTCTGGGAACCGGCCCTTTCCAGACAGAAAGCTGTGTCTGGAGATCTGATGTAGCCTTTCCATTGGTTCAGTATAATGACAACAGTGACAGATGATTTGAGGGCCAACCGTGTCAGTGGGTGGGATGTCACAGCAGCTCATACATTGTCAGAAGGCTTGGGCAATTTAAATACTGCCTATTCATTTTTGTTTTGCAATATCTTTATCTTGTTTGTATTTTTAATCTCTCTTTACAGGAAGTGTTTTTCCCACTAAAAATAAGCTGAGCCTTATGCTAAGCAATATAAACATATGACTTATCAAGTTTGGACTCAAGTTTGGAAAGTCATATGTTTGTTTTAAGGAAACATGAAATCACACACATTTTCAACTTAAAAATATTTCTGCCTGAGTAACCCCAAATCAGGAGTCTAGTCAGACTTGTGTGCACACAATAGTTTGAGAAATTCTGGCTTAGAGAAGGGGTCTACAAACTTCTGATGGCTACCTGTAGAAACTGTTTTTTTATGCCCATAGTCAAGTCCTTTTGTTACCATAATGCCTTGTCTGCCTTTGAGCTATGACAGTAGAGTTGAGTAGGTCCTATAGACACGCGTGCCACATAGAGCCAGATATGTTTAATAAGTGACCCTTTAAGCAAGGGTGGAAGGGATATTTCATAGTTTGATTTTGTCTACTTCCATGATCAAGTCTTTTATTTTGCCTTTTGAATGTGTATATGGTAGGTGATGTATGTATGTGCATGTGTGTATGTGCAAATGCACATATGTGTACATGCACGGGCAGGCCAGAGGTTGACTGTGGGCATCTTCCTTCCATCACTCTCTACTTTCTACATTGAGGTAGAGTCTCTAAATTGAACCCAGAGGCCATGTATAAGTTAATCCAGCTAGCCAGCTAGCTCCAGGAATCGCCTGCCACTGGAGTTAGGTGGGGCACCGTGCATACCTGACTTTTTCATGGGGTTCTGAGCATGTGACCTCCAGTCCTCCCTCTTGCAGGGTGCACCCACTGAACCCTGTTCTTTAGGAGTATCTTTCATGAGGTGAGAATGCTTTGCTTTTTGTGGAGACTGGACTAAAGAGATCCCACATGTGCAGATTGGACCCACACACAGTTCCTCTGTTGGCTGGAGGAAGATGCACTTTGATCTGCTTCGGGAGCTAGCTGTCTCATTATTTTGCAGCCAGCTGGACTGTATGTTCTGCACTTCCCCTCTCTCCCACGATCAGAACAGTAGCGACACAAAGTAAGGTTTGAAACTTGAAAGCTCATTAAAATATCTAACACTGGTGTGGCTGCCATGTTATCTCCCATATCTAGATACCTAGAAGGTATAGGTATAGGCAGATTCTGTTGGAGATAAAGCAAGTGCATGTAAAGTAGAGGAAGAAAACCACAGAGCTTTGTGATTCCGTGTTATGCAGTCTGGACATTGTTTTTCAACCATATATCTGTCTATCTCTATGTCTATCTCTATCATCATCTCTATCTGTATCTCTAGATGGTTGAAATACATATTATATATCTAATATATACAACCAAGATATTTTATATATGTGTATACACATATACATATACATTCCTTACATGTAAGCAAATAAGAATTGCCAATATTGAATACTAAAGCAAAATGACTATGTGCATGTGTATTAGCAATTGCTTTGGAAATATACATTATTTCTCATTACTATGGTTACAATCATCAGGTGCATTAAGATATTTAGTATGTGTCATTAATGAGATAAGAAGTTATGATTAAACACTTTAAGAGTAAGCCTGTTTCTTCAAGATGGTTGTGGATTGACTAACTTAATTGTGTATCAAATGTTGACGTGTTACAGAGAAGAAAATGTGTGTGTGTGGGGGGGCTTGTTGGAAAGGTTTTATAGAGGAAATTTTGTTTGAGTCATAATGGGTGAGGAGGAGCTGCCTCTGTAGAGAAGCAGTTCAGGCAACAGGAGTTGTCCTCACAGGGAGTGTGCAACAGTGATTGCACTGGCAGTGATAGCCAGAGGTGTTGGCTACATCATCACTGTCCAGAGCAAGCTTAGCCTGTGGGAAGCTTTTGGGAACACTCTCAGGAAAAAGTGTCTCTTTTTTTTTGGGACATACACACACACACACAAACACACACACACATACTCTCACACACTCACTCACACACTCACACATGCTACACGCATGCTTTTGTTTTCATTTTGATACACTGTCTCATGGAGCTCAGGCTGTCCTCAATCTTGCTGTGTAGATGCCTTTGAATATATGAGCCACCTACCTCTACCTCCAGGATGCTAAGGTTACAAGCATGTGCCACCATATCTAGCTCATGTGGTGTTGGGGATAAAATCCAGGGCTTTGTGTACACTGAGCAGGTACTCCACCAACTGAGCTGTATACCTAGCCCCTCTTCTAGTTATCGGTACATTCACATGTCGTATTAAGCTACACGTGCCCTCTGTGACAATGTTTGTATCGAAGAGATAGAGGGTCAGAATTAAGAAAGGAAATAAGACTAGACCAGTTGCATGATTGCTGAAGGAGTTTCCTCCTTGGGTGACTCTGGGGCATCTCAGTGTCCCACACAACTGCCCTTCCCACTTTGTTACAGCATCTTGCTGACCTCTCCCTCACAGTTCTCCATCTCCCCTGCAATGTGAGCAAGGGTTCCACAGAACTAGGACCCCATGTTTCCTTCAGCTTACCTACTACTTTCTTACAGCAGTGTATTTCTTTTTTGGTATGGGAAAAACAGACACATCCCTGTATCCAAGAGCAGAGACCTTCATAGGACCCTTTGCTGACATCCGTCATGGGCACAGTTTATAGCTTACCAAGTCTGGCAGGGGCTTTTTCATGGTGCTATAAACAAAAGATACCAAGGGTGTAAGGTCAAGGCAAAAGTGTGACCCTCACAGTCTAACCAAGGCGCATCAAGTAATAATCTCTAAAGTTGGCAGAGACATATGTGTTAGGTTCTCACGAGGAAGCCTCCGGTTGTGTAGCCTGTGCATCGGAGGTGGAGTGGGGTGATGGGTGCACCAGCATCCCTAAGATGGGTGTCCTCTGGAGGAGGGCTGAGGGGCTCAGCCACAGTCTAGCAGCCTTTCTACTTGTCTGGAGATTTTTGCATCATAATAAAGTCCAAATGTTCTTTAGATCTTTTCTGAACTCCTTCGGCTTCACATAATACACAGAATTCCTGAATATGGAAGTGGCAAGTATGTTATCATCATCTGCTTCAACTTTTACATATTTATTTATGTGTTTATTAAGTTATTTATTTATTTACATTCTGATTGCAGCTTTCCCTCCCTCTCTCCTCCCAGTCCCTCCCTCTCACCTCTCACCTCCCCATCCACCCCCCCACCCTCCCAGCATGGGTATCAAGCATCCTTGGCGAATCTAGTTGCAGAACGACTAGATGCATCTTCTATTGAGGCTAGATGAGGCAGCCCAGTTAGGGGAATGGGATCCAAAGGCATGCAATAGAGTCAGAGAAGGCCTTGTTCCTAACTTGTCCCCATGGGTAGGAATCATACACAAAGAGCAAGCTGTAGGACTGTTAAGTATGTGAGGAAGTCCATGCGTGTGCTCTGGTTGGTGGTTCAATCTCTATTAGACCCTTCAGGTCCAGGTTATCAGCTCTTGCATTCTCTTTCCAGATAGAAACTGAGGTCCAGAGACTGCTTTGTCAAAGATGCTGGTCCTTAACGCTGCACTGTCTTCACGCTTCCCTGCCCTTTCCCCCTTTCCCCCTTTCCTTCCTTCCCTTCATTCTCTCCACTCCTTTTTGCAAATACATATTAAATAGCTCTTATGGATTCTACTAAGTAGTTGGGAAATGTCAGCGAACAAAATGACTTTAAGAATTCTACATGCTTTTGAGGACACACACACACACACACACACACACACACACAGGTAATTATATCATGTGATACAATAGAATAATTGTGATGAGGAAAAATCAGAGTGGAATTACTAAATGCAGGGAAGAGAAGGGATGCAGTTTCAACCAAGTGCTCAGAGGCTGAGATTTGTTTTAGAGATGATATTTGAATGAGGGCTGGAGTCAGAGTCTGCTGTGTGAGAATTTGGGAGCAGTGTATTCTAGGTAGAGGGACCAGCTGGTGCAAAGGCCTCAAGGTGGGAGTGTGTCTGGTGGGAATAGCACAGAGCCCACAGAGACTGGTGAGAGCAAAGGGTGGGTGCAGAGTGGGGGATGAAACCAGGGGAGCAGCCAGCTTACAACCCCATCATCACTGGCTGTAACAGAACTGGCTGTTATCCTAGGTATGAGAGGAAGCCTCTGTAGGACGTTCTGACAGTGGAGTAACACAATGTGATCGGTGTATATGGAGAGTAAGTGTATCTGCTGTATGAATGTAGATTGTAAGTGGACAATGAGAGAATCGGAAGTCCAGGTGGGGCTCTGCATAGAAAGAGAAGAGATTATGTTTTACATGAGTATTGAGGCTGTGTGGTGGTGATAAAAAGAGAGATGCCATGAATAATTCCAGAAAATTTGACCTCCTTGGCAGGAAAGATGGAGACACTATTAGCTGGGACTGTTAAATCTTGCTAATGGATGGATAGAGCGGGTTTGAGAGACAAAACCAGTTAAGTTTTATGCACATTGGCTGGGGAACATCTCTGAGATATTCAGGACAAGGTAAGCAGGAACCAGATGCCGAATCCTGGAATTAATAGAAAGCTTTTTGCTGAAGACATAAATTGTAAAGTGTATGTGGAGTGCTTAAATCCGTGAGACTAGATGAAATTGTCAAGACATTGTAAAAAGGAGAGAGAAAGAAAGAAGAGAAAAAGAGGCGACAGCCATTGTTAATCTTGACTGTCAACTTGATGGGATTCGAATTGTCATGGAAACGAATCTCTAGGTACATCTATGAGGGATCATCTGGATTAGTTTAATTGAGGTGGGAGACCCTTTCTGAATGTAAGTGGTAATATTCCCTGAGTGGGTGTTCAGGACTGAATTTAAAAAAAAAAAAAAAGGGTAGTAACCTGGGCGCATGCGCATCAGAGCTCTCGGCGTCCTAACTGTGGACATGTGACCAGCCTCCCCTGCTCCTGTTGCCATAGCTTGCTAGGCAGGATAGACCGACTGTACTCTTTGGAACCATAAATCCCCTCCTTCCTAAAGTTGTCTTGTTAAATATTTTGTTGCAACAAGGAGACAAGTAATTAACATAGTGACCAGGGTCCCAACCCTGGCACATCACCGTTTTAGAAGTTCAGAAAACAGAGAAGGATGGAAAGAAAATTCGGATAATAAAATCTAGGAAGTAGCAGGAAGCCAGAAGGGTGTGCTGATCTTGAACACAGGGGAACAGTATAATTAAAACAGAGGCAGTGAGGCGTTTGTTAAGGCTTGGATGGATCAAAGGGTATGTCAACAGAAGGCTTCCTCTAATGTGCCTGGGAGATGTAACTGGGAGAGCTGCAGTTGGGGAAGCTGAGTTGGAACGGATTTCTGCAATACCAATGGCCCCAGCAAGGTCAGAATCCACGTAAGATGAAGCGAAGTTGAAGCAGCTTTACAAAGCCTTTGTGCTGTGGAGGGAAAATAATTCCTCTGGCAACAGCATCAGTAATAACAATAACTACTATTAATTGTAACTGTACTGATGACAATAATTATAACATTAGCTAAATTTGCCAGAGAACCATCTATATGCCAAGGACCTTATAAAAAATGAACTCTTTGGTCTTGAGACCCACTGAGTAATGTAGGCGTTTCAATTCTTACGTTTTTAGAAGTCAAAACTATAGTTAAGAGATATTAATTTTAGTTTTAATAATGGAACTGGGATTTGAACTAGACAGATCTGATACAATAACCTATGCTCACCCTGCACCATCCTTGTCTTTGCCCTGGGGAGCTTGAGACCCATTCTTGGGAGATAAAGGTGTTGGAGGTTTGGGGTGTCAGGCATTCTCAGGGCTGAAGTAATCAGCTAATTCCTGATGGTTCTCTTTTCAAATTTGGCGAACTAGAAATTCAGGGTGATATGCAATCATTCAGAGTGGGAGGACTATCTGTTCCCTGGAGAGAGGAGCTCCCTTGGAGAAAGTTTCAGTTCAGCTGCCCTTTGCTGCTTGAGTCTTACAGCTTGAGCCTTGAACCACAGCCTGGATGGATGGAAATGATTTGTCCTGTCTCCTTTCACTCCTGGAGCATCCTAGATGAACTCTTTTCTAGACTACAAATGATAATTCATGACAGCTATGTGAAATCCATGTTCATGAACACCCCACCCTTTTTTTTTCTATTCACTTTGCTCCAGACACTATTAGATTTTTCCTCCCTGCTTAATTATATCCTTTTAAGTCGGTATTTCAAGTATTCCTTTTCATCCGAGGCTTACGTAGTCTAAGGTTGAATAGCATTACAGAATTTGTGATGAAGAGCAGGAGTTTGTGCTTTCTACAGATTCCTCTCTCTTAAGGGATCCACACTCTTATTGACTGAGCTACAGCTTTTTGTAATGAGTGGAAATTTCCACGTTCAGAGTCCATTTGGCAATGTCTGTGGGTGCTTTTTCTTATTTCAACCAAGGTACTGAGTTGAGGGTAGAGATCATGTCAAATATTCTATATTATAAAGATGGTTCTTCAACAAAGACTTGACTGAGCCAATGAGGTCAAAAGTACTGAGATTGAGAAACTCTCCTGTAAAGCATCTTTAGAGGATATCACATCTGGAAGTTTTCATTCTGTAAAGCTAGGGACATTACATTCTCCCAAACCTCAATGAGCAGACATCCTTTCTCCCACCACAAGCTCTATTCCTTACTTTGCAACTTTATTGTCAAGTACATTGCTGGTGCAACGTGATACCAATGCATTCTGATTTTTACGAGATCAAGTGCTAGACAGACTGTTAAGTAGGTGAAGATAATGGAGTAGCCGAGATTTCCCCTTACGTCACCTGGCTAGGTTGTTGTTGGCTAGGTAGTTCTTCTGGCCAGATATGAACTCTACTCTCTAAGGCTGCCAGAGACAATGAGTGTCTATTCCCCTTCTTTGTCTTTTCAGTGACAAGGGTCAAGTCTTGTTTTCTTGAAACCTTTGTTCTATAAAGTCAATCTACTATCCCAGTCTGCCGCCTTGGGTGGCAGCAGCAGGAGCAGCTGCAGCAGCTCAGGGACCACTGGAATGGAATGATGAATATGTCTTTCTCTGCATATATGTAAAAACCTAGACCACAGTGGCTAGCTTTTCCCAGCAACAATGTTTAGATCATTAGAATAAGACAGTCTCTCTATCTTTCAAAATCTTTAGGTTTTTAAACTTGCTTTTTTAAAAAAAAAAAAAAATCTTATATGTGGGTATTTTGCCGGCATGTATATATGTGCATCATGTGCATGTAGTATCTGAGGCAACCAGAAGAGGGAGTTGGATTCCCCTGGAACTGAAATTACATGTCTCAGCTCCCATGCATGGCCTGGGAACTGAACCTGGGTCCTTCTTGCAAAGGACCCAGGTTCAGTTAATAGCTGAGCCACCCTTCCGGCCCCAATCAAATAGTCTTTACATTAAAACTTCTCTTGGAGCAGAATAGAAGTAACTTAAAATTAGTGTTTAGTATGCTCCTAGGTTAGAAGGCAGTTTTTAAAAGGGAAGAAAGAAGCTGAACTCAATGACAGTGTGTTGATTGGACGGCAAGGGTGTTGGGTAACAGCTCATTTGACTGTTGAGTGTCCCTTCAGAACACAAGTATATGACCAATATATTTGAACCCCGAGACATGGAATCATCTTTTAATTTGTTGAATTTCTTATATAAATGTGGGTGTTCCAGTAGATGAAGTAGGGAGAACTCAACAGTTTGTGCCATTTCTGTCATCACATTTTGTGACTGTATACATTTTCTTCATGTGCTTCAGGTAACAACTTTCTCCTGTGGGCTTTGCCTTGATCTACAGATGCCCTGTCAGAAGAGATTTCTAGATACAGATTTTCTTCTTCTCTTACTGAGGGTTCTGGTTATTTTTGATTTGACTCTTTTACATCAGCTTCACTGCAGTTTCTCTTTCCCCTAATTGTTGATATTTAATCATTGTTGAAGACAGTTAACCATTGGCTCGGTTATTGTTCTATTGCTGTGAAGAGACACCATGACCAAGGCAGCTTATAAAAGAAAGAGCTTACTTGGGGCTTGCTCACAGTTTTAGAGGGTGAGTCGATGACCAGTGGGGTGGGGAGCATGGCAGCAGGCAGGCAGGCACTGAAGAAGTATCTGAGAGCTTACATTTCCCCCACAACTTGGAGGGAGAGAGCTAACTTGAATGACATGGGCCTTTGGAACCTCAAAGCTTGAACCCAGTGGCACACTTCCTCCAGCAAGGCCACTCTTTTTAATCCTTCCCAAACAGTTCCACAACCTTGGAACCAAACATTCAAACATGAGCCTTTAGGGGTCATTTTCATTCAAGCTACCACATTCATGGTCCAATCTAAATAGTGAAGATCTTGCATCTATTACATCTCAGCTCTACCACTAACTGATTGTAGAGAAAGTTCACCCACGCTGTGCTGTATGGTTGTCACCTATACAAGAGTAGGAACTTACAATGGACTGAACAGGGTGCCATCAGAGATACTTGGCTATAATTAATAAAGCTGAGATTTTCCTAGGGACTTCTATATGTACAACTTCTTTTTTTTATTTTATTTATTTATTTATTTTTTAAAGATTTATTTATTTATTATATGTAANTACACTGTAGCTGTCTTCAGACACTCCAGAAGAGGGCGCCAGATCTTGTTACGGATGGTTATGAGCCACCATGTGGTTGCTGGGATTTGAACTCTGGACCTCTGGAAGAGTAGTTGGGTGCTTTTACCCACTGAGCCATCTCACCAGCCCTATGTACAACTTCTTAACACTTAATCTGTGACAATGAGTGACAGAGGCATCCTTGGTTCTATGGAGCCACACATGGTAGCTAAGATCAACCAATGAGTTATTAATACCTGATCATTTCTCCTTCTTTTCAGTTTTCATCATCAAATCTGCCTGTTGTGAGGGGACATTCAGGAGTCCTCCAGAGTTTGTCATCTACACTGGTGGGCGACAACCTCTGAAGAGAGAAACTCACAGTGTGAGGGCATCTCTACAAGGGACTTGCATGTGACGGGGCACAAGCTTGAATCCAGCTTCCTGGGGTACTTGCTAGTGAATAGGTCTCATCATCGGAAACACAAAATGGTAGGAGAGAAATTCAGCAGGTGCAAGGTTTATCCTGGGACATTAAATAACTGAGTCCTATAAGAAGAACATGACATCACACATGATTGATTGCTAGGGCCATTTTCTTGTTTATCACACATATATTAACTACCCATCATGTGCCTGAAACCCAGCCTAACGCACCTCTTCTGCTTCTGTGAAATTCTTCAGCCATTCCATTTCCAAGGTGCGCACTGTGTGTCGTGACCAGATGTGAGGCCAAGGGGTTGAACAGGAAGACTTAATTTTCAAGCTGTAATGGTGGCTGGGACATGACCAGGACAATGAGATTTACTCTGTTTTCCCAGTGGCCAGCTGTACAGTGTGAGCTGAGCTCTTGTAGAGGTGGCATGAGCACGGGACTCAGGTCCATGTGTTGGGAGTTCCCTGTTGAGAAGACAAGCTAGTCAGAGCAGGGAATCAAAGCTTTGACTTGGGTCGTGGCTGGACCATTTAACATTCAGGAATAACAAAGATTATATTTGTTTCTTATTTGTGTCTAGGAGCACACATGTGATGGCATGTATGGAAGTCAGAGGACAACATGCAGGCATCCATTCTCTCCTTCAACCACATGAGTCCTGGTGGGGAGAAGAGAGGATTGAACTCAGGTCATTAGACTTGGCAGCAAGCACCTTTACCCACTAACCTGTCTCACTGGCTCAAATTCAGAGCATTTAAATGAGTCTACATAATAATTTTATACTTATTATAACCTCATTTCTAAGCACATTCTTGTGAATAAAATGAGGTTTTACACATATAAAATATATATCAAATGGCGCCTACCTATATTTTGTTTATACACAGATTTCCCATAAATAATTGTATACATATATTTTTCCTTGAGTAGGGTATCATGTAGCTCAGGCTGGCCCCAAACACTCTATGAAGCTGAGACTAGACTTGGACCTTTGCTCCTCCTGTCTCTATTTACCAAGTGCTGAGATTATAAGCATATGTCCCTATGCTGATCTTAACATTATATCTTGAAATTTTTTCTGTATTGGTAAATATTTCTATAGTATAACTACAATGCTGTCTACTGCATGTAACTATTTAGCTTATTTGGCGACTTCTATTGATTTTTTTCACTCATGGGTAGATAATAGTTCTGTGAATGTTGTTTGATTTTTGATTTTTTTTTAATAGACTCTCAGAGGAACTGCTGGGGTTAGTAAGCTTTAACTTTTTGAAGCTTTTGATACGTACTACAAACGTTTCCTCTTTTTTTCCCCCAAGCTAATGTACCAAAACATACTTCCTCAGCGTGGTATTTTGGTTATTGGCAAAGGGTACCATCTCCAATGTCGTATATTACTTAGCAACGCTTCCAATTGTTGGATTAGTATTGAGTCAGGAATGACAGAGCCTGGGAAGAGCCCCTTATTAAAGGGGATGTTCATTATTCTCCTTTGAATACTTTCCCAAGAAGATAAAGATAAAGTGGTTGTCTGGGAAGCTATGGACACCTTCTGTGTTTTCTGATCCGCCGTCATCTTGCTGTCAAGAGATGCTCTGAATGGTTTGTGTTCTCCTTCACCACAGCGCCCTCAGAACACTTCTCTTGATGGCTCGCTGATTTCTTTCTTATTCTTCTGGCTGATAAAGAAATCAGAATATTCTTGAAGATGTGATGGGACTCAAAGCCGCTGATCGACATTCAGGAAAACCGAGGTTATTGCAAGTTCCCTACCCCCCTCTCCACTTTGACCCTGAGTAAAACTGTCTTAACAGAACTGGCTTCTAATTTCTAATTCCTCCAGATGTATAGAACCTATAACCATCAGAGCCATGAGATATTTTAAAAAAATATATTACATATATCTCTCGTTTCTGAATCCTGCAAGCCTTTTAAGAAGTAGAAGGGAATATTATAAAACTGGCCCTGTGGACTGAGATTCTCAGCTTGCTGAAGTTGGGCAGATGCTTCCTTTATGGCAAGGCATCTTCTAGGATGTGTCTACAGACAGATGTGTCTACACTGAGGACAAGCTGAGGGTTGATTGGACAGTGCTACAGATGAGAGTATCCGCTTCTTGGGTTGAGCTAACAGCTTATAGAACGGAGCTGATTTTGGAAGCCAGGAGAAGGTGCAGTTGAGCATAGAAGATTGTATCAAGATAATTATGCACCCGATACTACGTAGTGTGACAACACTGGGTGGGATGGAAGGTGGATTTTATCAGGAAATAACGGCAGTGCCTTAACAGGTGAGTCCAGCACAGGGTGGAAAGGGGTGGCTGGGGTGACCTGACCATGGCAGTTAGTAGGTTATTAAACACGAATATAGAGACCAGGAAGCTAGTTACCACCCAAAAGACAATGGTGGGTCATGGAGTGTCGAGGCCAAGGGTAACCTTCTGGACAAGATGGTGACTGAGAGATCAGAAAAGGCCCTGGCGTGGAATGGAGTTATTGTGCGGTGGTCAGCTGGAATGGACAAAGGAAAGAGGCATCAGTGTGGTAGGACTGTAGAGATTCGAGCTCTCCTTCTGTGCCACTGAGTCATGTCCCGGCTGCAGCCACATTGGTGTCCATGAAAACTTGGCTTTCTGGGAGCGGCTAAGGATGAAGAACTCCTGCCTGAGGAACTCCTGTCCAGACTCCAGACTCCGAAGACACCAATAATGCAGTTCCTGCTTTGTCCTTGTTGAGGGTTACCATGGCATCTTTTGGATGTGGACACTGGTTATGAGGACAATTTTAGTCTATTTCTTTTGTCTTCCTGTTTTGCATGCATCCTCTGGCAGTGGGCAACTCCACATTTACACAAGGGGTCAAGGCTGACTGGGAATGCATAGCAACCCCCCTGCCGCAGCCTCCTAAATACTGGGCTTATAGCTCTGAGCCACCATGACCAGTTAGACCATTTATCTTTTCCAAAGCTGCTCCCCCATGGTGGAACAGTATTCCATCAAAGCATAGGGTTTACCCAGATCATGACAGCAAAGCTTTGTGCAAACAGAACTTGGAAAACAAAAGAAAATGCTTTGAATTTAAGGGGGCATCAGTGTTCTCTCTCCCCATTCTGGTTAGTTTGCTCCACAGTGGCCCTGCATGCTGAATGGAGGACAGAGCACAGGTTAGGGGGCCGCCAAACCCAGGCCATGGCTCCCAGCTGAAGTGTATGGTAACAGAACTTGAAAACCAGTGTCTAGGATGGTTTGGTGTGTTTCCGGAATAAGAAGTGAATATGTTCTGAGTATAAGGACAATATGTTCTGAGTATAAGGACAATTTAAATGTAAATCATTGTTCATCCGCCACCTCCACCCCGAACCTTGTCCAGAATTGATGCTCAAGCAAAGAGATGTGTTGAGATGCCCAATCTCCTAGAACTAAGCCAATGAAAGGATCATTCTCTCCGGTGCCTATAGGCCAGGAAAAGGGAGGAGATGGCCTGTTATCCAGTCTCTTAATTAGGGCACTATTCCTGGAAATAGGGAGAGGGAGAGAGGAGAGGGTTAGGGAGTGGGAGGAAGATGGAGAGAGTGAGAGAGGGACAGAGGGACAGAGGGACAGAGGGAGAGAGTGAGCTCTAGCACTGGTCACACCTAGTTTTTATCCACAGAATGCTCATCAGCATTCTAGAGTCTCCATCGTGCCTTTATGTATGCTGATATCATCTGAGCAGCTGAGCGTTTGTATTCTCTAATACATCTTTATAAAACAGAGTCCTCAGACAGGAGTTCTTCATCCTTAGCCGCTCCCAGAAAGCCAAGTTTTCATGGACACCAATGTGGCTGCAGCCGGGACATGACTCAGTGGCACAGAAGGAGAGCTCGAATCTCTACAGTCCTACCACACTGACGCCTCTTCCCTTTGTCCATTCCTCCTCTCTATGCTCCCCAGCACCTCCCACATTACCGCATCCATCACGCTGAGGTCACAGGATGTCCATACTACGTTTATTATGACTTTTTAGGTGTCAGTAGCATTGAGGTGAGGAGGGTCGTCTAGAATTCTTGAAGGCAGCCTTCTTCTTGGCTGCTTAACTCACCATCCTGTGAGATGCTGCTGGACCCTGTTTCTGTCTGGTGTGAGTATGTAACCTTCACATAGGGTCTCCAGAATGACTGACTACCTTAACCCTTTCGTCTGTCCAGCTTAACTTAGAGGCTCTTCTTTCTTCATGCCTATTTTAGCTTATGTGTTGAGAGGAAATGTATAGGTCTACTAAATGCAGCCGGGCCATTCTCCCCACCGCTGTGTGCCTGTCTTTGCCGCTCATGTAAGCATCAGGGCAGACTTTCCTGCGCTCTTCAGCTTGCCTTAGTGTTCATCCACAGCACTGAGTTTCCCGCTGCACCCAGCTGCTGCAGTCAAAGCTTTGATGAACAGGCTTGCTCTCATGGGCTGCTGTGCTTCTGTGGATGTGTTCTATGGCAGGTGTCCTTGTTATTAAAAAAAAATGGTGTGAGAGGGAAAAATGTTGCTCCATGGGAAGGACACCACATGATTTTTAATTTTTTTTTTTGCGCATTGGAAGCTTTGGAGAGTGAAAAGGCATCTGGGGGCTGTTTCATGATTCCACAGCTCCATGTTAGATGACAGGAGTAAGCAGTGGGGAAGAAGTTAAAGGACACAAAACTCCGGGTGGGACAGTGGTGGTATGGGGTGACTTTCTTTTTATCCATTTAGAGATGATGTGCTTTGGGAGGCTATCGTTTGAGTCTCACTTGTCTTATGTGTAAACTTGAAATAAACACACCGACTAGTGTTTGAGAAGAAAATGTGTGATTAGCTAGCTATACAGTGGTGTGGATAAATGTGCTTGGTAGTTCAAATGAAAGTGGCTTTGACGGTTTCCTGGATTTCTGAGTTGTTTTTCCTGTTCGTCTCTCATTCTTGATCAGATGCTCCATAAACATTTAATGTGGAAGGCTGGGCTTTAGCACGCTCTTAGCAGACCATCTGTTACATGATTTCTAAGAGTTGTTCAAGATAGGACAAAAATGCAAGAGGCCAAGGCACACAGATGTATAAATCAGCATGTGTGAAAGCACACACTCACACCACTTGCGTGCACACACACGCATACATACAAACACACACCACACATGTGCATGCACACACACACATGCATGCACATACACACACATCACACACACATGCACACTTACATACACACACACCACATATGCACACACACATTCATGCATATGTCTGTGCAAACTCACAGACACCTGAGTGTGCCTAGACATTACACAAGTGCACACAGATGCCTCTCTCCCCTGAACATCAGAGCTGTGATTTCTTCAAGTTGTGCGATGAAAAAAAAAAATGTTTGATTTTTCCCATGGCTAATTATAACTCCACCTGGGAAAGCAGTGCTGACGCCTTCGGAGCTGGAGTCTTCCTGCTGACTTGGGAGTTCATGGCAGAAACAGTACACCCCCGCAGAGAGGGTGGCCTTGTCATAGAAAGTAGGGCTAGGATTCCAAGGAGAAGAGCTTTGTCACCTTCCAGGAATGGACTCTCTGGGACCAAGGCTTTAGCGTTGTTTCCACCAGTGTGGTTTTCTCTATCACCTTGGGCTGGCTGAGAAGACAGCGATGTCCTATATAAATCCTTGGGATGTTCTGTCATCCTAAAATGGCAGGAGCCAGCCTGTAGGACCATGCACCAGGCTCTTAATTGTCCAGAAAATTGTTACCCAAGTACTGTGAGGCAAGGTCCTATCTGAGAATTTTACTGCTTAACTTATCCCCGTATGGTCCAAGCCAGATGTGCATATGTATGTAGGCAGGCTCCAAAATTCTTTCAACTGAAACAGATTTTAAAAGGTATTTGTGAGTGCAGTGCCCTCAGAGGCCAGAAGAGGGCAGCAAAGCCTGTGGCGCTGGAGTTCCAGAAGGTCATGTGCTGCCTAACATGGGTGTTGGGAACCAGACCTCGGTCCTGTGCAGTACAAACTCTTGCCAGCTGGTTTCGTGCATCAACTTGACACAAGCTAGAGCCATCCG
Source organism: Mus pahari (assembly GCF_900095145.1). Classification (NCBI taxonomy): domain Eukaryota; kingdom Metazoa; phylum Chordata; class Mammalia; order Rodentia; family Muridae; genus Mus; species Mus pahari. Next base: position 97,757,323 of record NC_034599.1, read on the forward strand.
AGAGGAAGGAGCCTCAGTTGAGGAAATGCCTCCGTGAGATCCAGCTGTAAGGCATTTTTCTCAAGTAGTAATCCACGAGGGAGGGCTCAGACCATGGTGGGTGGTGCCATTTCTGGACTGGCAGTCTTGGGTTCTATAAAAAAAACCGAGAGCAAGCCGTGTGAGGCAGGTCCAGTAAGAAGGCCTCCCAGTAAGCAGCACCGCTCCATGGCCTCTGCATCAGCTCCAGGTTCCCGCCAACCTTGAGTTTCTGTCCTGATTTCCCCCATTGATGGACTATGATCTGGAAGTGTAAGCCAAATAAACCATTTCCTCTATGACTTGCTCTTTGATCATAGTGTTTCCTGGCAGCAATAGAAACCCTGGTTGAGACAAAGCACTTAGCCATCTCTCCAGGCTTGCTTTCATTTTTCATCAGGCAAATCTTGGGTATTGGGGTTCAAATACAAATTGGAAACTTTAGCTGTTTTATTACAGCTGCTCTCTTAGTTTTCAGACTCTTGGTAAAACGGGACCAGACAAGCTCAGATTCAAATCCCACAACATAAACGTGGATGGCGATCAGCATGCTCTGATGCCCTGTGGTTGTGCCTTCATCTGTAGTATGGATCTTGGTCAGCACAGTCTCCAGGGTTCTCATAGAACAGCAGAGAAATAAATACTCACAGCTTTCTGGGCTGCAGTGGGTGCTGTTAGTTTTCTTTCTCCAAACCCATCACTACTTCTGGTTCCCTGGGGTTTCCTTTCATGCTTCCATGCCTATTTGTTTTTTGTTTTTTGTTTTTTAGATCTAGAGTGTTTAGGAGTCTTTTAGTTGTTTGTTCAACTGTCTTTAGGCTAATCTAGATTATATTAGCAGCTGCTGGTACATTTCTCATGAATTCATTGCAGAGAAAAAACTCTGCAGGTAACAACATGGGGCTTGGCTAACGGTAGGTGAATATACATTAGCTAAAGGGTTTTATTTTCCTAATGAAAGGGAGAAAAAATAAGGGAGGTACCTTGAGCCTCATATTGACTTCACCTGCAAAATTGTCTTTTGAGGGCACAGTGTAAGTCAGGGTCTGAACTGTTCATCTCCAGGAAGTCATTGTCCCCATTTCCTGACACTATAGAAAATTCTCCAGCCAGCTACAACCTTGACTGTATTCTGACCCAAATTGTTACTTGGATTTGGTGAGACCATTCTCCAAGATAGTGAAGTGTTTCTAGAAATTCCTCCCAATGCTGGTTCTGTACTCAGAGAATAAAATGAAGCCAGGGATGGTATAGGGATAAAGGTAAAATGGGCTTAGAGCTGCTCTCTCAGATCAAGGAGGAAGCATGTCTTCATTTTAATCTTTTCTGGCCACAGCCAAGAATACTTCCCCAACTCACCCATAGCAATGTAGGACAGCACATGGCTACAAATTACAGCTCTAGGTGCCAATTCTTCAGACTCTTGATTTCTTTACTTACTGATAACATTGAAATTTGGGGGTTTTTATCTCAAAAGAACACAAAAATAATAACACCAATAAAAAGGTAGAAAAGCCTATGTCTAAAAATATATTTGTGGCTAAAGAAGCATGTAGATCCTTTCACACATATATAGAACTGGCCTATTTAACAGGAGAATATTATTTACAAATGCTTTCTTTGGGGGGCATTCCTCAAGTTCAATATGTAGAGAATAAATGTGTGTCATATGACTAGTGAAAATCTTTCTTGTTTCTTTTTCTGCACTTTGGAAGTAAACTTGCCATTTTAAACAGCAGGAGAAATGAGCATTGCCTTTTGTAGGCTAAGGATGGTTTTTTGTTTTACACCACAGAGGAGAGAACATTACAGGTCTACCTCAATGGCTTCTTGGCGGGTAGGAATTGAGTTTGCTTTCTCCCAGGGCATCATTTGAAGGGAAAAAATGGCAGAAGAGACAGAGTTACCAAAACTATAGCAGGGCTTTTAATGTGACAGGGCCACCTAGAAGATACTCTGTGGGTGAGAGGTAAGGAGTAGGAGGACAGAGGACCAGATGTGGCAGGAAGCTGATGCCAAAGAGAAGCATCATAGCCAGCAGGAGGCAGCAGGAGAAAGGATGCTTCGTTGTTATTGTTGTTGTTGTTGTTGTTAGCACAAATGTCATAGTTTTCAATTTTTAGGTGAATGCTTGTAGTCTCCATTCTATAGCTTCAAACCTCAAGTTTTGTGTGACATAGGAGAGTTCAGAAAGGAAGACCTAAGATCCAGGAGAAGACAATCCGGCATCATTCCTAGGCTGATGACATGTCCATCTGTGCAGGACTGGGATGAGGCAGGGGAGTGCAGGCTAATGATAATAGACTATTGTGGGCCTAGCACAGCCTGCTTGCTGATTCTCTAAAGAACAGGGCAGGATACTCCCTCCCCTCTCCCTCCCCACTCCCAATGAAGCGATTGCTTCTGGGAAGAGGGAGTCTAATTTCCATGATCTGTTTTGGCAAAGAGAAATTCCAGTTTCTGTTTTGTTTCTTGGGAGGAAGAAGAGGGAAAACAGGGAGGCTGAAGGTCAGACTGACCTCTGAGGCCTTTTGGCTCAAGAGCTCAACATGGGGAACTTCCCTGTACTGCCACATCAGAAGCAATCTACGTGAACAATATGCCAGGTTAGGAGGAAACTAATTGTAAGGATAAAAAGTTTATAAAAGACCAGTTATATTGCACCTCTTATCCTAGACCTGTGCTGTAGGCTTCTTTCTAGGGCTTCTGTATAGATCTTTTCCCCTCTCTCCTTGTCTGGACTTCAGATGGGCACCTGCTTAGAGTAGGGAGTGGGGAGTTGGCCTCAACCTTATTCATGCCAGGTCATGTCACTTGTCACAGCTTAATGTACTGATCCACTTCCAAGCTGTGCCCTTCGCTAAGTTTAGCCTGCCAAGAGAATCAAAACCTTAATCAGGAAGGAGTACCCACACTTAGCAATATAGAAAATACACATAGACAGAATGCTTGTGTGCATCAAAATTCCCATGTTCGAATCCCAACCCCATGTTGTGATGGCATTTGTAGGTGGCAGCTCACTAAAGCAAGTTCAGTAAGTGTGCAACCCCAGAGTACTCCTTCACACCATCCACTGTGAAGACACAGCCAGAAGCAACCCTTGATGACAAACATTGAATCTGGCAGTGCCTTGATCATGGGCTTGTCAACCTTGAAAACTATGAGAAACAAAGTCTGGTTGTTTATCATCCATTCAGTGTATGGCATTTTGTTTGCAGATAGTCTTAACTGATTGGATACAGGATTCCCCAGTTAAGAGTAAATGAATGAGATTCCCTACACAAAGGGTTGGTCTGCCCCCTTCACTTTACCCTCTCCAGCAGACCTAAGATCCATTCCCTGGGTGATTCTAAATCCAGACACTTTACTAGTCAAGATCAACCATCAGATCCTCTTTTCTANAAAAAAAAAAAAAAAAAAAAAAAAAAAGGAGGCAGGGTCATTCTCCAAAAACAACTTTGTTGGAAAATGTGCCGACTATTTCAATTTAGAGTTGAGCCGTATCTTGAGTTAGACCCAGGATAGGTGTCAAATTAGGAACTGGTTCATGGTTACATAATGTGTAACAAGACTTTAAAAGTCATCCTCTCTGATTTAGTGCTGACTAGGTGCAACAGTTCACACCCTCCTTCAATAATCCCAGAGGTCCATCCAGTCATTGCACACACATCCAATCCTCCAGAAAGTCCAGTGTGGTTGTTGGGTACAGTTGTAGGCTCCCATGCACTCAGGCTGTGCATGGAGACTTACCATCGATGTTTTCCTTTTCTTTTATTTCAGAGGCGGTTGTATAATCTACATTTCATTCACCAATGGGAGAGGACTATAAAATTAAGATGAGATCTGATAATTAGTAAAGGGTTTTTAAATATACTTAATTTTTCTCACTTTAACTCTGGGAGAGTTCTTCTTGATTTAACACCACATTCAACGAAATCAGGTAAAAGTGCTGAAAAACACGCTCAAAAGAGAGTTTCAAAAAATTGGGAGAAAGCATGTGTTGTTGCAGCCACCTGAGAATCAGGACTTCAAGGTCATCCTTGCTACATAGTGAGTTTGAGGCTGTCTGGGATGCATGAGATGCTATATTAAAAGAGGTGGGATTGAGGATCTCACATCATCTTTTATAAGACACAGATATGATAAGCAGAGTGACTTCATAATTTCGAAGGATATGAAAATTTCTAGTACAGACTCGTTCACCAAGTTCCCTAAGACACCGAGAGAGCTAATTTCTGGGTCTCTAAAGCCAGGCTTGATTTCAGGTAGGACCCATGTGAGACTTGTACAAGACAGCCTAGGATTGAAAGACTATTCCTCTACCTGGAAAAAGCTGAGTCCTTGTTGATGATGCTCTGCAGAGTGGCTGGAGGAGGCAAGGTGGTGGGGCTGAGTGGTCAGTATCACATGACTGACATCAGTGGAGGTCGCCAAGGTGTTCCAAACGTGAATGGGTCATACTGAGAAGCTAAAATCTTGACTGATTCATCATGTTCATGAATTAAGTTTGTTGTTATGGATACCAATGACCTTAATATTCTTAAAAGTGTTTCATAGGCTCATTGTAAGAGACTAAGGAAAAAAACTGGAAAGTTTGTGTGTGTGTGTGTGTGTGTGTGCGTGTATATGTATGTGTGAGTGTGTATGTGTGTAAATGTGTGTGTGTGTGTGTGTGTGTGTGTGTGTGTGTAAGATATCCTCCAAGTGTTCTAATTCTTTAGTTATTTCATGGCAGAGGTAACTGTTTAATTTTACTTGCACAGCACCTCAGTTGGCCAAGAAAGTCTTGGGTGAGATTTTTCTTAAACTCACATATCTGAAGATGTTGATGGATATAGTTCTGTGCTGTTTAGATTTGTCAACTCAATACTGTGGGCAAGTCTGTGGGGGGCATTTTCTTGATTTATAATTAATGTGGGAGCACCCAGTCTACTGTGGGTGATGTTACCCAAGGACAATTGGTCCTGGGCTATATAAGAAAACATGGGAGAAGCCAGCAAATAGCACTCCTTCATGGCCTCTGCTTCAGTCCCCGCCTCCAGGTTCCTGCCTTGAGTTTCTCCCCTGTTTTTCTTTGATGATGGACTGTGTGTGATATGTGTAAGCCAAAACAAACCATGACCCTCTCCCTGCCCCCAGTTCTCTTTTGGTCATGGTGCTTCCCACAACAACAGAGAAGTAAAGGAGGCAAACTTAATTCTTTTTTTTAACTTATTTTATTAGATATTTTCTTCATTTACATTTCAAATGCTATCCCAAATGTCCCCTATACCCTCCCCCCATCCTGCTCCCCTGCCCACCCAGTCCCACTTCTTGGCCCTGGCATTCCCCTGTATGGGGCATATAAAGTTTGCAAGACCACAAACTTAATTCTTTAAGATTTATACTGGGGAGTAGGAAGCCAAAGCCTGTTGCTTTGTTTCTTGCTAAATATATGGGGAAGTTTTCTTGTCGTCTCAGAATTCAGTAACTTAAACTATGATTCTAATAATTTTCTCACTGTTATTACCTTTTACTGGAACATTCTGTGTATTTTTAGAATATAGATTGTTTTTTTACTTTATTTCAAGAAAGGTCTCTCTTCTATATATTTTAATCCATTTTCTGAGCCATTATTGAATTCTCTATTTTGGTATGATAATATGCCTTAGGCTGAGTTGCTTGCTTTTCTTTCCTTTTCTTCCCATCTGTTCCCGTCTCTTTTCTTCATTGTTTGAGGCCATCGGTCTTTTTCTGTCTGTGCCCTCTGTGATTATTTTCTCATATATTTGTAATTGTTTTCAGCTGTGTCTATTATACTCCGATGTTCCACCGTGGGATGTTATGGTTGGTGACTGATTTTCTTGTATTTGCAATCTCCATTTTCATCCCAGACTCTCCTTTTGCCATCTTGTTTGTGGTCTTGTTGCTGTTCTCTATAAGCCTACAGAAACAAGATGCATAGTGTTCTTACTTCCTGGGGGGTTTTCTTCTATGTTATGTTTTTGTGAAGTTTGGGGTTATTTAAAACTTTGATCTTTTGGCTCTCCTTTATCACTTTCATTTGGTTGAGGTATATTCTTGTAATAACACATCATTTCCTTCCAATTTCATTTATGAGTACTGTGGTCATACATAACCAGAATTCCCATTTGTCCTAACAGTGGAGACAGATTCTCCTTGAGTATCCACTCTGTCAGTGACTTCTTTGTTTTTCTCTTCTGAGCTACTGGGTGCATGTGTTTTGTGTGTTTCTGTGTTTGCACATGTGTGTGTGTTGTGTGTTCACATATGTGTGAGATTGTGTGGTGTGTGTGTTTGTGTGTGCATGTGGAAGCCAGAGGTCAATGCCAAGCATTTTCCTTCATCCTGCTCCACTTTATTTTTGAGACATGCTCTCTCAGGGAACTTGGAGCTCATCAGAGTCTATAGGCTGGCTGTTCAGTGAGCTTCAGGGCTTCTCTTGTCTGTGCCCCATCCCTTTCTGAAGTTACAGAAACAGGCAGCTTTTAAGTTTTTAAAGTATGTTATGGGATCAAATTTGGGTTCTTATATAGCAGGCTCTGTATAAGTCATCTACTGAACCTCTGAACTACTTTTAATTGTGTTTTTTTTTTTAATTATTTTTTAAGCATGGTGGAGTTCTGGGAAAGATTTTGGAGAGCTCTGCATGAGTTGACCTATGGCTTCTAAAGGACCTGGCATTTTTTCTTCTTTGAAAGCTTTCAGATATCCTGTGACCATCTCTGCCCTGGGGATTGTGGGTGGACATCGGTCTACTAGGACAAATGGAACAGAGAGTTCAGATGATGGGCTGGGGTTTGGGGCTGGGGTTGGGTTCAGAATCTCTGTGGGTTTGTACAGTACACACTGGGACCAACTGTCGGGAGACAGATTGCTTTACTTGGAGTCATTTAAGGATTACATATTTTGGGGGCTGGAGGTCAGAACATCCATGATGAGCAAAGGCCATTGGCTGAAGGTGTAAGGTACTGAGATGCCTTATCAGCCTAGAGAGGCATTCCAGGAATCTCAGGAAAAAGGAAGTTGAACCTGTAATCTTAACCAAGGTGAAGTGACATTCCTGTATGGGAGTTAAGCTCAGAGAAGGGGAAGCCCTGCTAGTAAAGGGACTCTTCTATTTTGTACCCAGAGAGCCTAGAAGACTCTCTGGACAATGGGAGACTTCGACCCTACTTGGCATGGCAACAATATCCTGCATCATAATTTATAATCATTGCCTGGTTATTTTCTTGCACAGATGAATGGGATGGAGTTATTATCTTTCTTTGCATCTGCCTTCCAAGTCATCATGGACCATGGCAACATGAAGTTGGTCATTCTGCTGCTTCATCTCATCATATCTACTCACTGGCCTTTTCCTTAGAGTGGTGTCTATTTCTGTCGGTAGAGGACACAACTAAAACAGTGCCTGAAAAATTAACCCCTCCTTCATACCTCTGAGGAAAAGGTGAGTTCTCACCTGGAGATCTGGGCTACCACCTATACCTCAAGCAAAGAATTTTGCCGCTGTTGTGGGTGTCACTGTTGTTGCTCGTTTTTCTTTTCTTTTCTTTTTTTTTTGTTTTTGTTTTGCTTTTGTTGTTTGTTCCATCTGAGCCTCCCTTGTGATTGGGGGTGATAGACATTTCATTTGATATTCGTGTCTCTTCTTTCTCTCGGCGGTGCCAGGGCTGAGTGCTAGCCATCTCCCTGTTCCTTGGGGGAGTCTCTCCCACGGCTCCCTCACTGCTGACTGTGTACTCCTGGGGCTGTTAGGAATGATGCTCAGGTTTGCTGATTCATAGTCTTTACCCAAAATGCTGTTAGAGTCACAGAAGCTCTCGTCTTTCACTGGTGCAGCTGCCATTTTTAAAAATACTTTATTTAATATTCATAATGCATAAAATGTATTTTGATCAAACACACTTTCCATTCCTTCATTTCCAATTCTCCCCCTGTCTCCTTCAGCATATCCCTCCCAACTCTGTGTCCTTCCTTCCTTCCTTCCTTCCTTCCTTCCTTCCTTCCTTCCTTCCTTCCTTCCTTCCTTCCTTCCCATTGGATCTACTGAGCTACTGTCTGTAGTTTGGGTATGGACTATCTACTGGGCTGTGGGTAGCCTCACAGGGCCTGCATCCTTGGTGGAAAACTTCTTCCTCTCCCAACAGCCATCAATCGCCAGTATTTCCTAGAATATGGGATATGGGTCACACTTTATCAGTCCCTCACCCATTCGTGCTGTTACTTTGGCTGTCTGAGCTTGTGAAAGTCTTGTGCATGCAGTGTTAGCTCCTGTTAGTCATGTGTGCAACTGTGCTGCTCTGTCTGGCAAAAACAGTTTCACTGTAGGCATCTATACACAAAGTGCTTTACCCACTGGGCCACCTCTTAACCCAACACTAAGATTGGTGATGCAGTCCCCTGTGGGAGTGCCAGATGTTGAGAAATACACTAACTGAAAGTTCTGCCAGAAAAGGTTTTTAAAAAATATTTTTTAAAGAACATACACATAAATTAGTAAGATAGTAAGAACAAAACAAAAATAAAAAAGGCTTGAAATCAAAAGGTATGGGAAAAACATGAGATTTCCCCCCCAGACTGCCCACTTCTTTCAATTAGGGTTAGGTTAAATCTAGCCTTTTTCACATGAACACATGTGATGTTGGCCAAGGGCTTTAACCTCTTTAAAGTTTAGATATGAAAAAAAAATCGCTTATTATGCAGACTCACAGGGAGAATTAAATGAGAAGACACATTTACAACATCTACCACCCACAGGACCTCTCTCTGGTGTGGGAAATGGTTGTCCCTGTCTCCCCATATCTCCTGTCCCACCTTTCTTTCTGATATGCTGACCTGATCATCCTAGTTGAGCTAATAGGATAGAGAACACTTGGCTCAGGGATGGAAGGAGTCTGGGAGCCTGAGACAGAAGCTTGCATTTCATGGAAACCTTTTTACCCTTTAACATGAAGGAGTGGAGATTAAGTGGTAGGCAGGAGGGAAGGCATCTGCTTTCAGATCTAATCTCTAGACAGTGGGTACGGCTTCCCTTTAAAATTCAATGTGTGTGAAATGCAGGATATCATCAAGGGCAGTTGGAGACTAAGCTAATTATCTTTCCAAGGTAAGTACTTGACAAGGCCCAGCAAGGATGTATACATATTAATAAAATGTAGACTCCTAAAACCAAGATGCTTGGCTGAGGAGACAGGAGTGGGTGTATTTCCTTTTGGTTGCCCACAGCCACTGCAAGGAAAAGGGATGTCAGGTTAAGAGCTATACTTCCTTACTGAGAAAGGGAGGGGCCTGACTGAACTAAAATAAAAATCTTTGCAATACCTCGAGACTTGTGCATAAATGTGGGCATGTCCGTGATGACCTCTGCTGGCTGGGAGTTCATTCAAAAGGTCATTAGAAGGTCATGTGAGGGGCAGATAAGGGGCCACAATGAGCAGTTTGTAGCTGTGGAGGTGATGATGCAAGGTGAGTTCCTGTGGAAACATTTCTGCCCCCTTCATATGGGGAGATGCTGAAGGGGACCAGCTATGGATAAAGGCTCTTGCTCTGTGAAGCTACCCCTGCTTTCCCCACAGCAGTAGCCTGGGAATCACAGGAATAGCTGCTGTGTACGAAGACTCACAGACTACAGCAGACAGAACCATTCACTAATCAAATCTTAGATAACAGGAGACAATCATGACCAATTACGTTTCTGGTTAACCAGTGGATCACCTGGTGGCCCAGTTTCTTGTTTCCAAAAGTATATGAGTATAATCATAGAATTACTATTACTAGGATTTGATTTTTGCTTTTGTTTGAGGCACAGCCACTCGTCCAGGCTGGCCTCAAACTCTATGGTAGCCTAGGATGACCTTGAACTTCTAGTCTTCCTGCCTCTACCTCCCAAGTACTAGAATTACAGATGTACATCACCACAGCCATTTTATATGGTGCTGATATCAAACTTAGAGCTTCATGCGCGTCAGGTAAACACTTTACCAACTGAGGTATAGTCTATGTCTCAACTGGGTCCTTAATTCACTTTGAACAAACACCCTTAATGGTGAAAGTGTTAAAGATGTAAAGTATTATAGATGATTTTATGGGGCTATACCACCCCCTTAGAAATGTTTTATCTTTCCTAGGATACGAGTTTAGTGGGTTCTCCTGAAATTTGTATGTCAAATTTTATTTATAGACTAGAATCTTATAATGTTGAATTTAGAGAGAGGGACCTTGAAGAGTTAATTAAGTTGGAATATGGTTATTAGGGTAAGCTCTACTTCAATAACACATCTGATCATGCTTTTCCCCCTGCTAATTGTCTTTATAAAAGCTGGGAAGTGGACCCAGAAGTGCACACACAGAATGGTGGTGAGGAAAACCATAGAAAATTATTTTAATGAAAACCATGGTGAAAGACCAAGAATGGATACTTCTCTTAAAGCCCACATAGGAGCCCTGATCATATTTAACCTTAAAAACCAAGAGGCAGCCAATGGCTGTTGGGTATGTTCCCAATCTGATCTGCAATGCTTTATAAATGTAGCTCTCACCGACTGTTGAGGCTTGGTCTGTTGCTATGTATTGTAATGCTACATACAGGCCCTGCATGCCTCAGGGACAAGGGGATCCTCATGTACATCAAGCGATGCTAGGTAACCTCCTCCCCACCCCCAAGTTATCTCTGATTGGTGAATAAAGATACCTACAGCCTAGAGTTTGGTAGAAGAGAAATAGGTGGGGGTCTGAGGAGAAAGCACGAGAAGAGAGTGGAGGATGGAGAAGATGCCATGGGGGAAGGGACCATCAGAACTGGCCACGAGGGCTGGCTAGTCAGAGTAAGAGTGGCCCAGGCAAAACATGGCAAGTCATATCTCGGGGTTATTGGCAGGGAAGTAGGCATAATATCATAGAGGGTAGATATCTGTCTAGCTCTATTGCTGATTAAAGCTTATGATAAATATAAAAATTTCGTATCATTTATCTGGAAACTGAATGACCAAAGGTGGAGAAGAAATCCCTGATTGAGATTAAATGTTCACTACAACAATCAATGAGCACACTCGTGTTTCAGCGTTTCCACTCACGCTGGCTTCTTGGGTCTTGTGCCCTCTCCTCTCTCTTGACATTGAGTCCTCTCTGATGGCCAACCTAAAGCATGCCCGTCTTTCCGTGGTAAAGTGCAAACAGCTGGAGCAGCAATATTGAAGGTTACGGGGGATTTTTAACTCTTGGGAAGTTCTGACCGGAGGCGAGGGACAAGAGATAAAATCATTTAAATATTAACTTCCCACTGATAGCCATTTGATGACATAGCCGCTACTTTACATCGAGAGTGTGGGAGCCTCCTGGGGACCCTGTGGTTGGTCATAAAAGCCGAGAGCAATGTGGGGAAGGAGTCAAATTGATCAAAGTGTGATGCCATAATGAACCCATTGATTTGTGCAGTGAATAAACCCTAATAAAAAGCTTTAGATCTTGGAGTATTTCAAACATCTTAGTTTTGGAGTCTGGATACTCAATCTCCATAAGCGGTTTTTGCTCCCCACTTTCATAGAACTTTAAGTTAACTTGTCTGAAATAAAGAGTAGAAAGGATTTATGACAGCTGGATCTTAAGTCAGGCAGATAAGACCCTCTAGCCACTCCCTATGCCCTGTAGGGACAAGATGAGCCTGGTCATGGAGTAGAATAGAAAGCTTAACCTAACACCACAGATTAACGTATTGCTCTGGCCACAGAATTGGCTTTTTATTTGCCACATGACTAATAGATCCAGTTAGGGTTCATAAACCACCCTCAGCAGATTGCTTCTGCTCCTCCAATCCAGTGCTACCTGCAAACTCATTAGCCCAGCTTTAGACCCACAGCCCAGGATCTCTCTGATTGTGAGCCAGCTTTGCTAAGTAAGTAACTGCTTACCTTCCCAATCATCCCTCCTATCACATGGCCAACTCTGCACCCATAGGCATATGTTCATATTGGTGACTATTGAACTTGCTCAAGAGACATCTTTAACAGGTAAAAAGGTCCTGCCATCTCTCATTCCTCTACGTGCTGGTATTTTGCCTGATCTGATTAAGTCACTCATCAACCAGCTTATCTTGGCTGAACTCTGGTCACACAGATCCTGCATTGTACCAGTCAAAGGAAGAAAGGAAGGAAGGATTATCAATGATCACATCAGACGTATAACCAAAAAATGATGTCCACATACCCAGATCAAATCTCAAAAACAATATGAATGCCCAAGACAGCATATCTCCCATCAAACCCACTACTCTCAAAGAAGTGTTCTCTAATGAAAACTACCTGTGAAATGGCTTCCCACAGCTCCTGCCAAACCTTAGCACAGCTGACACTGTGTTGGAAGCACCATTCTGACCTTAAAACCAGCATGTAGGCCCTAACCCATGCCAAATGGAAAGAAAGACCTAGTCTATTAAAGATGTGGTCCATACTTCCAGGATCCAGGGACTAACCTAGCTTTTTTGCTTCTGCAGTTTCACCTTTTGCTGTTCTCATTACTGAAGTATGTCAGCAAGGATAGAGTTTTTGTGCATAAAAGACAAAGAATAATGAGGCTTGGGGCTACATGATTTGAGCAATACAGACTTTCTAGTCAGCTTTAAGGATGACCACGTGTGTTCTCTGGTGGAATTGCCTCAAAACACCTAGATTTCTCAGGACACAGAATTTAAGAGAATGACCCCAAATTTTATCAAAGAATTCAAGGCACATCTAAACATATAGTTGAGTGAAGAAGAAAACCACAGAATGGGAAAGAATCAGTGTCGGCCATGCATGAGGTAGAGGACTAATATCCAGTACATACAAAGAACTGAAAGAAGAGTCAAAGAAACCAATGACCCAATTAAAAACAGGACTAGACATTTAAACAGAGTTGTTAATATAAGAAAAAAAGTGACCAAGAAATACCTCAACACATGTTCATCGCCCTTGGCAAGTGGGGAGACGCAAATTCAAACAATTTTGAGATTTTGTCTTATCCCAGTCCGGATGATTGAGATCAACAGAATAACTGAGAAAAGAAGATAGCGAGATTGTGCTATTGGTAGAAATGCAAATTGCTATAGCTACTGTAGAAATATGTATGAAAATCCAAAACAAACAAACACCAACAAATAAATACATCATATATCCCACCCATCCTATTCCTTGGCATATGCCCTTACCATCTTATTCATGTTCATTGATACTCTCTACTCACAAGAGCTAGGAGCTGGAAATGACCTAAATGTGCTTCAACAGATGAAAGAACAACTAAAACATTGTTCATATACACAATGGAATACTATGCAGCAGTAAAGAAAAAAATGGAACCTCAAAATCTTCAGGTAAATGGTTGAACCTTGACTGGAGTATATTGCAGACCCAGAAAGACGAATGCACATGATCCTTCCCACCTGCAGTTCCCAGCTCCAGACCTCCAGACCTGGGAGTATCTACATGGTGCTCAGAAACTCAGAAAGTACAAAGAAACCATCAATGGTGGTGGTGGTGGTGGTGGTGGGAATATGGGACTGGGTTGAAACATGAATAGCAGGATGCAGCTGATGTGAATTATCTGTGAAAAAGTGACAAGGATCCTGCAGCTATGGCAGAAAGGGAGAGAGGTCAATTCAGAAGGAGATGGAGGGGGAACGAACATGTATGTATATGAATATATGTATGATACATATATGCATATATATGTGTGTGTATGTATAATATATGTGTTTGTATGTGTGTGTCTATTAAAGGAAGTTACTGTGCTTGGGCTTATCATTTTCCCTTTAATAGCTAGAGACTAATAGAAAACTCCAGCAGCAAGCACAAGAAACATCCTTTCAAATGGTTGGTCAGTGTAGTCCACATGACTCTCAAAACAATATAGACCACTGCTATTTCCCTTGGTTATGCCTCAGAGGTTGAAGGTAAGCCCTTTTTGCTGAAGAAACCACATACTTCAGACACAGGACTTAGATAATTAGAGCTGCATGAGGCCTGAAAATTTCCTTCCTGAGGTCTGGCTTCCATGGTACCAGAAAAACACTATGTAGGCTGTCAAGGGAGTGAAGCAATTGAGAGTCCTCCCCAGCAGCAACACCTATGAACCACAGGAAGGACCAGTGCGGCAAGATGTACATGGAGGTGCAAAAGGTGCATGGTGGTACCCAGCAGCTAAGGGGACATAAGGCCCCCTCAACAGGAGGGGAGTAACCCCTGGTAGTAAACACCTCACAAACTTCCCAAGGCCCTGAGCTCATGGATCTTAGAATAGAGTCTGTTACTGACAGTTTGCTAGACAGTGTAATTCCTTGCTACAGTAAATCTTATCCCTACACCCACAGGTTAAGTGTAGCTACCTTCTCCCATCAAAGGAGCCTCACTTTAGAGCAAATAGAAACCATCACAGAAAACTGCTACTGGACACAAGGGAGAGATCAAGGGATCACTGGAGCCCAGCCCCAGTGGATACATCCACATCAACGATCCTTCATCTAGAGCTCAGGGAACATGATGGAAAAGGGGGTGGAAAGAGGCAGCAGAGCCAGAATACCAGGCAAACTGTTGTGAAACGGCATAATGAAGTAGAGGAAGTGATCAGTTCAAACCAAGAAAAGAGGTTATCACAAGTCAGGGAACAAGGCTTCCAGGATCAGCCAAATGGTTAATAAACAGGCTTTGACAGATGAACAAAAATCAGAAAATGTATGCAGGAACCAAAGTGGGAACAGACGGATTGGAGAGAAGCATGACAGATGTGTAAGCCAGTCTTAGGTCAACTTGACACAAACTAGAGTTATCTAAAAGTAGAGAACCACCTCAGTTGAGAATATGCCTCCATAAAACCCAGCTGTAAAGCATTTTATTAATTAGTGATTGATGGGGGAGGGGAGGACCCAGACCACTGTGCTGGTCCCATCACTGGGCTGGTGGTTTTGAGTTTTATAAGAAATTAGGTTGACTTATTGACAGTATCTTGTGCCTTACAGAAGCTTTGCAAAAGGTCACCAACAGAGTGGGAAAGGATTTTTACCAATCCTAAATCTGATAGGGGACTAATATCCAATATATACAAAGAGCTCAAGAAGCTGGACTCCAGAAATTGAAATAACTCCATTAAAAATGAGGTACAGAGCTAAACAAAGAATTCTCAATTGAGGAATACCAAAGGGCTGAGAAGCACCTGAAAAAATGTTCAACATCCTTAATCATCAGGGAAATGCANATCAAAACAACCCTGAGATTC
>NC_034599.1:97773485-97793754 GCF_900095145.1 Mus pahari
TGGGAAGAGAGGCCCCTTGGTCTTGCAAACTTTATATGCCCCAGTACAGGGGAATGCCAGGGCCAAGAAGTGGGAGTGAATGGTAGGGAAGCAGGTGGGGGGGAGGGTATAGGGGACTCTCAGGATAGCATTTGAAATGTAAATGAAGAAAATATAAAAAAAAGAAAGAAATTAGGTTGAATAAGTAATGTGGACCAAGCCAGTAAGCAGCACCTTTTCATCAGCTTCTGCTTCTAGGTTCCTGCTCTGTTTGGATGCCTGTACTGACTTCATTTGGTGATGGCACTTGGAAGTGTATGCTGAATAAACCCTTTCCTCCCCAACTCGGTTTTTGGTTATGGTGTTTGTTGAAGCAATAGAAACCTAACTAGGACGATAGGAAAGACGTGGGGACAGTCTGATAGAGCCTGACAGAGAGGAAGGAATGGGACTGAATGGACATCTCCCGAGTGACAGTGACCTAGCTTTAAATAAGTTAGAGCTGCATGTGTAGCTTGTCCTTGTTGGACATCAATGGGAGAAGAGGCCCCGGGTCCTGAGAAAGTTCTATGCCCCAGTGTAGGGGAATACTAGGGAGGTGAGGTGGGAGCACCCTCATAGAAGCAGGTGGAGGGAGGATGGCATAGAGGGTTTCCAGTGGGGAAGTGGGGAAAGGAGATAACATTTGAAATGTAAATAAAGTATCCAATAAAAAAATAAGTTAGATTGTCAACAGCAAGCCACTTGACATCACGAGCTGGTTATAGCAAGATGAACAACACAGTTGATTTTGACAACGTTACTGAGATAAAACACAAAGATAGTTTTCTCTCATCCAGCTCATCCTCAACATCAAATAGATAATTTTCCCACAGATGGGAGTGTACTCATTGCAAGTCAGCAGACAGCTAGGAAAGTCACTTATATATCATTTAAGTAGTGGCAGCATTTTTCTTGTGTTTTGTTTTTCTTCCTCTCTCCACTCTCTTAGCAGTGGTTGTAGTGGAAAGAAACTTGACCTTGGATTGGAATTCTGGTCCTGCTAATTTACTGCCTGTGAAGCCTTGGGGAAACTGCGTAATGTTTTTGGGCTTTATTTTCTCCCTCTTCATAAGAGGGAGACTATTTTATCTCAATTAGTTATTGCTTTTATCACAGACTACTTGCAAAGTTCAATGGCTGGCCTGTGAGATGATTCGGTACAGAAAGGTGCTTGCAGACAAGCCCCTGAGTTCCATCCTTGGGACCCAGATGGTGGAAAGAGAAAACTGACTGTTCTCTGATCACCGTATGTATGCTTTACACACACGCACACACGCGCACACACACACACACACACACACACACACACACGCACACACACATGCACACGCACACACACACGCACACGCACGTGCACACACACATGCACACACACGCACGCACACACACGCACACACACACACACACATGCACACACACGTACACACCCATACACATGCACACACACACATACACACACACAGAGTAATAAATTAATGTAATATTAAGTTCAATGGCTTATAAAGTAAAAAAGGGTACATGTTCATTATGTCCTCATTCAGTGCAACCCCAGTGTCCTGTCAGCTCCTTTTGCATCTGGATCAATGTGACACGAACTTAATGGAGGAAAGATCTGGTTGGGTTAAATTTCAGAGGTTTGTCACTCAGCTTCTTTTATGGAACATAATTTATAGAATAAAGATATATTACGAAGGGTATTTATTAGATTGGCTTTCATGCTCTATGGGCTGGGTCAGCCAACAATGTCTGTGTGAACACTTGAGAGACTGTGAACCAAGTATGAGGCTCCATCTGAGGCGGAAGGCCTTGGCAACCCCAGTCTGGCCTTGAAGGTTTGAAAGATGCCTGAAGAGCCCATTGGTTCTCAGTTGATGTTAGGAGGGCTGAAGAAGCTGGGTTGAGGAATCAGTGGAGGATAGCTGCAGGGTTAGACATAGCGTAGATGCACTTACAAGCAAGTGGTGAAGGCAGGCAGGCAAAATGCAAGAGCTTTTTATATCCAACCTCCTTTATATCTACATCTGGAAGTTGCCACCCACTCAGGGGAGGGTCTGACTCTCGAGTACTCCCTCTGGGAACTACCCTAGCTTCCCTTCCTGGAGATGTGGCTTAGTTGTTTCCAGATCCAATTAAGTTGACAAACAAGATTAACCATCACGAGCAATATCAATCCATCATGGCAAAGAGAACACAGCAGAGCAGAGACATTCACATCATGACCACCAGGAAGCAAATAGAGGGGACAGAGGACTCACTGCAAGATGCGAGCCCAAAGATTTGCCTCTAGAGACCCCTTGCTCTAACCAGAGCCCACCTCCTACCTTTCAGCACCCCTCAGTAATGCCATCAGATGAACAGACTGAACAACAGATGGAGTCAGAGCCCTCGTGACCTAAATCATCTCTGGAAACAACATCATAGGCACCTTCAGAGGTGTCTTATCTTCTAGGACTTTCATTTCCTCATGCTTGCAAAGGTAGATAGAACATTGTGCACTGGTGTGTTTATGGCCAGTTGAGGGTTGCCTGGGCTCGTGGTCTTGCCTGGGCTTTCTCACACATGTGGGCTTCCACTGCACTGGCCCAGACAATTTTCTAGATAGATACTAGGTGCCAAAGTTAAATCAAGATCAGAAAAAGCATCTGAAACAGTCCCATAACCCCCAAAGAAATAGAAGCAGTCATTAAAAGTCTCCCAACCCCCAAATCCCAGGACCAGATGGGTTTAGTGCGGAATTTTATCAGACCTTCAAAGAAGACCTAATACCAATACTCTTCAAACTATTCCACAAAACAGAAACAGAAGGTACACTACCCTATTCGTTCTATGAAGCCACAATTATGCTCATACCTAAACCACACCAGACCAATTTCCCTTATGAATATCAATGCAAAAATTCTCAATAAAATTATTACAAACTGAATCTAAGAACACATCAAAATGATCATCTATCTTGATCAATGAGGCTTCATCCCAGAGATGCAAAGAATGGTTCAATATATGGAAATCCATCAACATAATCATTGTAAAACAAACTCAAAAAAACCCCACATGATCATCTCATTAGATGCTGAGAAAGCATTTGACAAAATTCAATGCCTCTTCATGGTAAAAATCTTAGAAAGATCAGGAATTCAAGGTCCCACCTAAACATAGTCAAAGCAATATACAGTAAACCAGTTGCCAACATCAAACTAAATGGAGAGACACTTGAAGCAATCCCACTAAATCAGGGACTAGACAAAGGCTTTCCACTCTCTCCCTACCTATTCAATATAGTAAGCGAAGTTCTAGCCAGAGCAATTAGACAACAAAAGGAGGGCAAAGGGATACAAATTGGAAAGGAAGAAGTCAAAATATCACCATTTGTAGATGATATGATAGTATACTTAATTGACCCAAAAATTCTACCAGAGAACTCCTAAACCTGATAAACAACTTCAGTAAAGAAGCTGGATATAAAATTAACTCATTTCTCATTTTTCAAACATGAAAGCCTGTGTGTGTTGTCATCATGGTGGCTGGGAGGAAATGCACCGGATATTTCTCAAGTCTAGGCTCAGAACTGGCAGAGTATTGCATCTGCAGGTCTCTGCTGAGCAAAACCGATCACTAGAGCCTCTGAGAATCAAATGGGTGGAGAAGGAGGAGACTTCCTTTCATGAAAGGAGCTGCGGAGGCACATCGCAAGGGGCATTGGCATTGGTCATTCTTCAGAATCTTCCATCCTTTGCTCCTCATTGTTGTGGAGATTTCCCAAGAATATACCTGGAGTTGCCTACAGCAGCAAACACACAGATACTCAATCCTCGTGTCAACGTCTCCCTTCATACAAAAAGCTAAGAGCAGGACCAGATACGTTAGATCTTCCAGGTGCACAGCGATAGGAAGCAGCGACAGGAACAGAACAGATGAACTTTTCAGCGCACGCCTGAGCATTGCTTACGCCTGTTTCATCAGGCAAGTGTTTTCAAAAGAGATTTCAAAAGAGCGAAATTATAGGCCTCGCTTTTAGCAAACCTTGGCAATGTGGTGTCTCTCTTGCTCTTCTTTCTTTCCTCCCCCAAGAATACCCTCTGGAATGATAGGACTTCACCTTCTCATCTCTAGAGGAACAATGCGTTATTTTGGTCTGCCTTTGATCACCAGTGATTCACTTTAAAGGCAGCGCTGCTGGGGACGCGCACAGGAAGCTGGGTTGCAATCAGAAAAATGACTATGTAAAAATGGCCTCCTCTATCTTTCTGCTCTTGTATTTCCCTGGGAGTTTTTTTTTTTTTTTTTTTTCTCCTTCCCCTTCACTTCCTAATTCATTGGCCTGTGGAGACCCAGCCTGACTGAGAAGGTAGGCTGTGTCGCGTCGTGTTTATCTGGCTGTTCTCACCATATCCTCTCTGAGTTCTGCCAAGGAATTAACTGGAAAGTATATTATTATGTAATTTGCCAAAACAAAATTTGACTTAAGGCTGCCAAGCAGCTAAAGTAAGCTTTTTTTTTTTAACTTTAAAAAGTAGTCAGAAACGATGCATTAAATTACAATTACAATGGTGGTAATTTCACAAAATGTATTGAAAACCTGAACATTTGTCAGAACTCTCAATGCAGCTGCCTGAATTTTATGATTCAAAGGAAGCAAGTGAAAAACTTGTGGTTTTTAAAGCTGAAAGTTGAAAGCCAGCAAGATGGCTTATTGGTTACACGCAGAGTTCCGTTCCTAGGAGTCACATGACAAAGAAAGAAACTGTCTTTCAAAGACGTCCTCTGAGATCCACACGTGCTTTGTGGCACATGCCCACCTACTCACACTTAAAAAATAAGAATCAATAAGAACATGTGAAACCTATCTGAATGAAAGTTGAATTTGCAATAGCTTTAGGTCTGTGGTGAGGTTTTTAAGGACAGGCAGGCATAGGGGGAGGGGTCCCACCTAATCGCCACCCATTTCCCCTGGGCTGACAGATGACATCATCAGGGAAGAGTTGTTATAGTTAGTTGTGTGGCCAACTTAACTAAGTCCAGACTCCATGTGAATCTCGCTTCTCCCTTGAACACTTTCTCTTTGTTCCCAGTACAATCTAGGGTATCATGCTTCATCTAATGACCACATCTCCCTGACAGCCTCTGCCTGGAGTGCTCTCTCAGTCTTGTTATTAATGACATGGACAGCTTTGAGGAGGGCTAGTGGGGATGTCACAGAACATTTGGCTCCTGTTGATATTTTCCTCATAGTTATACTGGATTATGTGTGGACTTTGGGGTGAATAGTACAAAGTTGTTCTTCTGGACATTCTTGTCACCACTCTGGTGGCTTATGACACCATCATGGTGGTGGCTTATGACATCATTTGTGTGGCTTATGACATCATCATTTTGGTGACTTATGACATCACACTAGTGGCTTATGACATCATCTTGCTGGTGGGTTATGACATCATTTTGGTGGCTTATGGCACCATGCTAGTGGTTTATGACATTATCTTGCTAGAAGGTTAAGGCATACATCCTTGCCAGTGGCAGCACTGTGCTGAGTACTGGAAAATTGGAAACCAAGTCTTCACAGCAGGAGATAAGCTTAGCACACATTCTTACATTATCTTGTTTTTTTTTTTTTTCAGTTTTTAAAATCAATTGAATTGTGTTCAGTGACAATTTCCCACAGACGCGTGATTTAAATGACCACTCTTATTCCCACAATCTCCCATTTTCCTGTTACTTCTGTCTTTCTCCCTCTTTCCAACAAATCTCTTTCTCTCGTGCCCTTGCCTATTCATTTTGTTTTGTGATATGCAGGGTTTTCCTGGAGCCTTCTTTATAGTCAGGGGTGGGGAGCTTTCCCTTAGAGCCTGGATACACAGGGGAAGACAGTAGTTCTTCCCCCAGACTCTGTCATTTGTCCATAGTTTGGCTGTGGTTGAGGCCCATGAACCCTTCTGCTTCCTCTGACTTTACAATGTCAGTTTTGTGCCAGCCCTGTGGATGTAATCATAGTTATGAGTTCATGACTGTAATGTTCGATCCTGTCTAAAGTGTGACATCTCACAGCCCTTTATCTCCAATTTTCACCCATTCTTCTGCAGTGCTCCCTGAGCCTTGGAGGGTGTGGTGGGTCTTGTTTAGGCCTGAGCCCTCAGTTCTTACAGATCCCCAGCACCTTGAGCAGCCATGGATCTCTTCACTGACTACTGCTCACTGCACAAGGAGGCTTTTCTGGTCAGTGCTGGGAGCAGTTTTTGTCTACAGGTACCGAATAGATATTTAGAATGCAATTACATCAATTTACTTCAACAGCATGTGTTAGTTTCTTTCCTATTTTTTGTGTCAAACTACCCTGACCGGAGCAACTTAAAAATACAGCATTTAATGGGGCTATGGTTTCAGAAGATGAGAGTTTATGATGGCAGAGCAAAGGCACTGTGGCAGGAATAGTTGAGAGTTCACATCTTGATCAGTAAGTAAGAAGCAGAGACTACACTGAGAACGGCAAGAGCCTTTTCAAACCTCAAGGCCCTGCAGGGACATATCTCATCCAGCAAAGCCACACCTTATAATTCTTCCTGGATAGTTTTGCCATTTGAGGATGTTCTCATTCAAACCACTACACAATAATAGCAAGTTCCCACTTGGACTTACGACATCCTCAGGCAAGGTTTGTTAACCAAGGTTACAATACCAGACCTGGATTCTCTCCTACAGAGTAGGATGCAGATCCAACCAGAGGACAGTTGTTTCTGGTTTCTGCAGGACCAACAGTCATGCTCCTATTGTGTAGGTGGGCACAGCTTGCCTAGAAGTTTGGTTTCTTGGGTCATAGTGTTTACAGCTAGGTAAGACCACTGAGTCCCCTCTCACCTCGGCCCCTTGCATATAACCCACCGTCTGACACTTTGACTGCTAGCCAGCAGTGAGGGAGTTTCCAGCTCAATTCCACTTTGCTATTCTATGTCTTGTAACCACAGTATAGATAAGAGGATACAGTCTTATCTACAAGTTCTGGTAGGAAGCCAAGAGGGCAGACAAGAGCCTGCATTGTCTTGGGGGTCTTTGGGGCCGCTGTTCAGGTATTTCACCAGGAATTGTGTTTAGTAGCCCTCTGTGTCTGAGAATAGCTTTATATCGTCATGCATGGTAGTTCCATTTATTCTCTCTTTTGTATTTTATTTGGGCTATAAGATAGCAGGTTTCCATAGAGGTTTTTAATCCGCCTTTTATTTTGGTTAATTTCCCTCCTACAGCTTTATCTCTTCAATTCCCCCATCACCATCCCTGTGTAAAGCTTCCCTGCCCCACGTTCTTGCTCTCTACTTCCCCTCTACCCATGCACTCCTATGCTCCCTCCCTCAGGGACCAGCTTCCATTACACTCCCTTTCTGGTTCCCCGGCCTCCATAGGTCCTCCATGCAGAACGACCAAAGCTAAGGAACTGAGGTGATGATCCACAAATAAGATCCAGTGTGCAGCGTTTGTCTTTCTGGGTCTGGGTTACTTCACTCAGTATCCCCCCCCCTTTTTTTAAAAATCCATTTACATGGGAATTTCCTTATTTCAAGTGTTCTTTGCAGACAAAGAATATTTCATTGTATAGATGCCCCACATCTCTTAGCTATTATGAATAAAGTAGCAATGACTATGTCTCCGTGGTAGGATATAGATTCCTTGGATATATGTCAACAAGCTATACTTTGGGTCATATGTTAGTTTCATTTCTGGTTTTCTGAGAAAGCTCAAGATTTATTTCCATGGTGGCTATAGTTAACACTCCCACCAACAATGCACAGAGGTTAACTTTCCCCAGGTCCACACTAGCATCTGTTGTCATCTGTTGTCTTTTGATTCATCTTCCTCTGCCTCTGCACACCAGAGCTGCAAGTGTGTGCTACTGCAGCTGGTTCATGGAGTTATGAGAATCACTCCTAAGGCTCCGTGCAGGCTGGCAAGCCCTGGGCTCACTTAACTACATCTCCAGTGTCGCCATTTATTTTGTCCTAGCTGCTTATTGAGGTGTTCTCTAGCCATTACAAGTTATGATTAATTTTAATCCACTTATGATCATTCAGTGTTTATTGCTCTAAGAGGCATACTGCAAATCAGGATATGAAGAGGTTTCTTAGTATTTATTCATGCACGTGGTCTTAGAAACTCCACATACTATATCATCTCAATCCTACTGGAAGGACATTTTCACCAACCCTATGATGAGGGCATTTCCATCCTGAGCCTGCCTTTGACTCTTGTTTACCATTCTTTGGTAGGAAACAGTGTCCATTGTGACATTGACTCCATGACCCAGGTAGCAGCATACCTCTCCTGAGTGCATCCATAACTTTGTAGCCTTGTGACTGAACACCCAAGAAAAACACCATAAAGGAGGTATATTGGCCAATAGTTTCAGAGGGGTTGATTCCCTTCATGGCAGGGAAGGGGACAGGGTAAAGCATTTCATATCCCTGGGACCAAAAAGGTGGACATAGGAAGGGTTCAGGACAAGATGCAGCTCCAAGAACACACCCCAAATGAGCTACTCATTCTAAGCAAGCACTGTTCCTCAACTTGTACTATTTCCCAACGATGCCAATGTATTATCAATATAATAACCAAGAGCCCTCATAATACCTCCTCAAGCATCCTCAAAGACAAACCCAGAAGTGCTCTCTACTGATCTAGGTGTTTCCTATTCCAATCAAACCTACAGGGCTAACCATTGTAAAGGGCAACCTTCTCACATCAGGAAAATGCCTCTCCTCTTGGGTGAGCCACATTACTTCTCAAAGGCATGCTCTGCAGAATGAGGCTAATGGTGCCTCCTAGATTTATTGTTGAGAAAAAATATAACACCCATTCAGATAACACACAGGAAAGGATTTGTGCTTGGTGTAAAGAAAGATGCTGGTCAAACCCGAAGAGTCATTAAGAGACAAAAGTTATGGGAATGGTGGATCATACTGTGGAAGGAAACATGCTGAGGAAAACCCCCTTCTTCCATTGAATCCTTGTGTGCCCATAGGGACACCCTTCTCCATAAATAACCTCCTGCACGATGGTTTCAATTAGAAAGAAGAACAGTGCTTCTTCTCTACTGACGTCGACGAGAGCTACTGTCTCTGTAGTCCACGCATGGAATTCAGTTCTAGTCAGAGCCTCCTTTGGGTTTCAGTTTCTGTGCTATACCTTCCATGGAGCTCCGAGGTCCTAAAGACCAAGATGATGCTCTGTGAGTCTCGGCATCTAAAGTGGCGTTTGGCCCAGACTAGATGCTCAAGCCATCTAATTAATGAACCCAACAAATCCTCACTACCAATGACTCTCTCTACGTATCTTTTGTCTTCCATTCCTCTCTACCCCCTTAACAGGTCTGGCACAGCTTCCTTGCCCTCTGTTGTCTGAACTGTTATGACTGGCTATTAATGATTCTTTTCACCTCTGGCCTTGTTATTCCTCCTGTCTGCCTTGAGTATTTGTCCACCTCGCCTTCATTTGTTGTCTCACTCTTTTTTTTTTTTTTTTTTAACGTCACAGTTCAGTTGACGTCTTATTAGGGAGAGCTTTGGGACCATCCTTCATTTCTAAGAAATGCTTAGCTCACCCCCCTTTTCATCTCCTTCATAGGATTTATCTATGTTTATAGACACTCTTTCTTCTTCGAGATTCCCAATCTCTCTGCGGTTTTCTCTTTGTTTTTGATCTGTCCCTCTGACTTAATTGATAACCACTACCTTGTCTGTCATTTTAGAGATACAATGACATCATGAGTTTGGACCTTTGAGAGCTGATTATGCCACAGAGCTTCACAAATCCTTTTTTTTTAAAAAATGAAGATGTTCAATAAAGAGACCTCACATGCAGGTCAGTCCTCTTGTCCTTCCTCCTCTCCCATCAGATGAGGTCATAGCATGCATCCCTTTCCAGGAATACAGCAATAGGTGCCATCTTAGAAGCAGATAGAATGGGACTTCTCTGGAAGACAGGCCTTCCGGGCCTTGGTCCTGGGTTTCCCAGCCTCTGGAGCTGGATGGGATAAATTTATATGATTTATAAATGACCACAACTGTGGTGTTTTATTGTAGCAGCAAAATGAACCTAGAGCTGGACATGATGGTTCCTGTCTATGATGCCAGCATGTAGGAGGTAGAGACAGGAAGGTTGTCACAAGCCTGAGGACAGCCTGGATCACACACAGAGTGTCAGTCAGGTCAGCTTGAGCTGCAGAATTAGACCATGTTCAAAAAAAATCTAGAGACAATTATCAGGGAACATCCTATGAGAATTCTAAATATTTGTCTCTGCCATCTTGTGTAACTGAGGCAATACACTGGTGGGTTGTGTCTCCTGTTATGGTGAAGTTCAAGGGGGTAGAGAAAGGGGGAAACAGAATTAAGGGTGTCTTTGCTGGACCCTTCTAACTTGCACCTTCTAGAGAAGGATTTTCTTCTCTTCTTGAGTGAAACAGGGTTAGATATAGACTTAGGATGAAGGGTGGGATAAGGACCTGGGCTTATGCTGAAAGGCCATAGTGAAATCTTAGGACTCAGCTAATTAATGACACCAGATTCAAATTTGGGTTGAATCCCCAATTCTTGTTAGGAGGTATACACATTCTCTTTTCACACACTCCTCATATGTTTTTAATATACCAGAGGTGGATTAGATATAGGTAGCTGGATATAGTTAGACATCTGTAGGCCTGAGGGTGGAGTGGCTTTAAAATAAGTGTGCACTCACTACAGGGCATTTGACTTCCAAATACTGATTTAATCACTTTTTATGAAATGTCTTTATAAAAGTATTCAGAACACCTATTGTTCGTTTCTTGATAAACACTGCAGACATTCAACAAATTTTTCTGCCATTATCCGGGTCACTGAGAACATTAGTCGTTTTCTGATGCTCTTTGTTTGGAGGGAGGGGTTTTTAGTCCTTCCAGTATTGGGCACTGAACCCATCGCTTTAGGAACGCAAGGTATTACGATTTGGATTTAATACATCCCTCACAGAGGCACCTGCTTGAACCCTTGCTTTCCATTGGCCATGCTGCTTCAGGAGTCTGCGCAGTAGGAGGCAGAGCCTCTCTAGATGAGGTGAATTGTGAGGGGTGGAGGCTGAGGGTCAGAGCCAGGCCTTGTTTCCTGCTATCTCTCTACTTTCTGATGCTCGGGCTTGTGAATAAGTAACTACTCCAAGTTCCTGCCACCGTGGAGTGGCCAGGTGTCATGTCTTCTTCAGCGTGACAGACCATTTCCCCTCAAAGGAGGGGCTAAAGAAATGCTCCCTCCTTAAAGATGCGTCTTGTCAAGTATATAATCGTGAAAAGAGTAACGAATGCACAAGGTGAGTTCTGTACCACTGAGATACACTTCCAGTTCCCGCTGTCTTCATCACCATCACCGCCGCCGCCGCCACCACCGCCACCGCCACCGCCACCGCCACCGCCACCGCCACCACCACGCGAGATTGTGAGGTTAAATTCTTTAGTGACATTTACTTCTTGTTTTCTCTGTGACTCCTGTGTTCCATTTATAGGGCGTTCTTATCACTTTAGGATAGACTCATGAATTAGAGTGCAAGTCTATGCTATTTTTTTTTTAAATTTCTTTCATGAATTGAAAAAGAAAAAAAATATTTAATTTCATTTTGGATTTTAAACTCTTTCTCTCCACTCTTCCCATCTTCTGTTCTTCCAGGTGTTCTCTGTTTCTATCCCAGACTCCAGTCCTGAGAGCATCCTCCCAACTCACATAAAATTTCACATCCCTACTGTACCTCTAAATATAAGAAAAGCTCAGACAACCCCACAATTTGAAGAAAAAAGCTTTTGTGTGTGTGTGTCTGTGCGTGACTGAGAGTATGTCCGTTCATGCAGATGAAGATAACTATACCTTATTATGGTAGAAAAGACTGAAGCATGTTAAAATTATAACATAGCAAATGGAATAAGCCTCTAAATGAGCAGGCACAAACCAGAATCTAACAGCATGAACACGTGGGATTTTATTAGGAAATGTGGCAAGGACCCATTAGATCCGGATCTGAAACTCACCCTGGAGCTACCTAGCTGTGCAGACTTTGCCTGGTTCATCTCCCTGAGCCTACGTTTCTAGTCAGGAACGATGATCTGAGTATCTACCATGTTGGGTTGTCACAAGATGTCACCATGATAATGTTGTCAAGACACTTCACCCCCTGGTATTAATGCTATTTCATTTTTCATCAACCTCTTTTCCAGGAAAATTCATAGCTGCTTTTCAGCCAAGCGATAAACTAGAAGACATTCATTCTCCCTGTTGCTAAAGCCCATCTGTACCCCTTTTGTCTCTTTTGACATTTTGAAAGGAGTGCTCCGTAATGCTCTCTCATGGTGTGCACGTTACTTCATCTCCTTTAGCCCGAATCTTTCCTTCAACTCCGACCAAATAAATAAAGGAAACCAGGACAAATAGCCTTGTTTGTCTAAAACCATTAATAGAAAGTTGTCTGTGTAATGTTCCGGAGGATACATCAATTAGAAATAATATTTGGTTCTAAGGAATAAAGAGCTGAAAATAATGGATTGAATCAATGGAGGGCTTTCTTTCTTCATAACAAAGAAACCAACCTGGACTTAATGGTCGTCTTCCTGGTATTGAAAGCTCAGCTTCCTTTTATCATTTTGCTCAGACTGCCTTAGCAAATGCTACTCTGACCCCCTGCGCTCTGGGTAGAAACTAGGGAAGGGCCAAAGTAGCAAGTGCATGCCCAGGTGGAGTCAGCTCCCCTCCTCCGTTCTGCACCGCTCCCGGGCAGCGCCCCGCACCAGCCCTCGGCAACAGAACCTCGGGAAGGGCCAAAGTAGCAAGTGCATGCCCAGGTGGAGTCAGCTCCCTTCCTCCATTCTGCACCGCTCCCGGGCAGCGCCCCACACCAGCCCTCGGCAACAGAACCTCCCACAGTGGTGGCAATGCTCTATGTGGACTCCTCAAGATGTTAGCTACTAGCCACTTAGGACTTCCTGGCACTCAGTATAGGCTAGGGAAAGTGAAGAAGTACAATTTTAATTCTACTTAACAAATGCAAATGGGTATGTGTGCTGCCACACTGAAGAATGCAGGGTTAGAACTGACTCATATAACTAAACCATCCAAAAGTAAGGTTGGAAAATGTAGACTTGGGCGGCTGGGAACATTACCCCCTCTCAAAGAATTATACTTTTCTTCATAAGGAAAAATAAAACAGATATGAATAGGGGGGGGCAAACAGTAGAGTCTACAACAGGGTGCTAGCTGCATGCCAGTGTTCCTTCAGCCCAAAAGGAATAGGGTCTGGAGGGCTTATGGCAGGCGGGTGATGCATTGTGTCAGGGGGGACCTCTGCCTGAGTTTCAGGGTCCTAAGTCTTGGGGTTCACTCAAGAACCTTCTGCCTACGATGTAGAATCTGGGCTTTAGAGAGTGACTGAGAATCTCTCTTCAAAGATAATAGGGTGACCCGCTATGAAATAACAGAGTCAATTAGTGGCCTTTCAAACGCCACCCACAGTGAACGGTAAAGTTGCAGGAAGAAAAAATGCTCATGGCTTTTAAAATTTAGGGAGGGAAAGCTAGAGAGATTTTGATGCCACCTATTGGCAGAAACAAGTATCAGGTGGCCCTCCCTAGCATAGCTTGTTCCTGGGTATTAGAGGAATTCACAGGTCATGCAGGGTCCTTGTAATCCCCACCTCAGCTTGGAACAAGAGTTATGCGTTCTCCCTTGACTCTTCACATCTTAGAAAGGCTTCTTTGGAAAAGTCCTTTCTGCTTTCTAGTAACACAACTCACCTCAGGAGTACATGGAACTATGAAAGGAGAGCATATCCTCCAATTCCCAAAATTACATGAAGTAGGGGGGGGGGGAAATCAACAACCCACATCTCATACCTTTGAGCTATAAATAACCCTGAAGTGAAATTCAAGGCTTTTCTTTGATCCAAGGTCTCAGAAATAAATCCTGTTATTTACAGCCATCGCTTGACTGGTTGTATGTGTAACCATCCTACAGCTTGAAAGGAAGAAAAAAAAGAAAAGAAAAGAAAAGAAAACAGAAATTTCATTTCAAAACAAAATGCTCATCCTGACTCACTCAGGGAAGGAGCCAAGGTTTCTGATGTAGGGCACTGACTCTCCGCCTGCTTTTCGCCTTCATCATCTGCTACCCTTAAAAAATGCTAGCAAGCACACGGGGAAGAGTTCACATCCCTTCTCTCTTGTTCCCTGGCTCCCTTCCAGCCTTTGACTTGTCATATTGATGGGTGAGATGCCTTTCATACTGGCATAGGACACAGAGCGGATGCCTCCCCTTATGTTATCCAGCAGACCCAGCGAGTGGAGCCACTCAGTACTGGAGCCTCCTTTCAGCTTGGGAACATTGGTGCCACCGAGTTCAGCGGCCTGGCTTTTAGATAACCTTAACCATGGCTGTAGAACCCAGCAACCCAGAGTCCATGAAAAGGAGAGTTGGGAGGAGGTGAGTGGAATGGGGAAAAGGAAGGTTTTGATTTCACAGTCGTGGAGGGGACTCCGGCTGGTGGGCAAACTGCTGTGGGGGCAGTGATGAAGAACAGAGTTTATTAGCTGGTTATAAATCATCATTTGTACAGTCGAGCTGTTGATAGAGCCTCTTTGAATTTACCTTCAGTGTCACGAGAGAGAGAGAGAGAGAGAGAGAGAGAGAGAGAGAGAGAGAGACAGAGACAGAGACAGAGACAGAGACAGAGACAGAGACAGAGACAGAGAGACAGAGAGAGACAGAGATTGAGAGAGAGAAATATCCTGGCATAAAGCTGCACATGTGTTCTGCGTACTGGCTTGCAGGCAAACTGTTTGTTTCTAATTAGGGAGCCGAAGCCTGCTGGCAGTCACAAGTTTTGGTGTTGTGTTTAGTTTGCATGCCTGTGCTTTTGGCATGGGGGAGGGGGTAACTGCATTAGGGTTTTCTCGATTGGTTTTGACTGTAACTTCTCTATGGTCCACTTTTAGTTGCTAGGTGCCTTTAGAGCCAGCTTCAAGCAATACTCAGCAAGAACTGAGCTGTGGTCTAGTTATCTCAACCACCTAAACCTGGTTTGAGGTAGAAATAATAAAACTACTTCAAAAGGCTGTTATACATTTTTCATCTTCCCTTTTATGATTTTCTGTAACCAGCCATTGGTCATTCCTGCTACAAATAACATTGAATATATTTAATTTGATCTGTGATTCAGAATATTTATTGGACTTTCTCATTATTTATAACAGTATATGTGGATCCTCCCCCCTTTTCCCATTAAAGCTCCTCTTGCCTTTAAAAAAAAAAAGGCTGTTATACGAATTAAATGGGCTGATAAGTAGAATTGACTAAGAGATTATGAAAATAGTATATGTTCAGCAGTTCATAACTGCCTTCCTCTTGCCTATAAAAGAAGTTTGCTTTAAACATTATAGAAAATATTAAAAACATTTTTTAATTTAATAAGTGTGTATTTGCTGTCTACTAAGTGGAGACACTCTCCTAGGTTTTGTGGCTCCAATCATGAACAAGTTTAAACATAAACAAAAAAACAAAAAAACCCAAAAACCAGAGATATCACCTCCATGGAATATAAATGTTAGAGTTCACAATCAACATGCAAGAAAAATAAATAAGGCATTCATTTTCTTTATTTCATCTTTGCAAATTCAGTCCAACACAAACTTCATCTCTAGGGTTAGATGCTACTG
Source organism: Mus pahari (assembly GCF_900095145.1). Classification (NCBI taxonomy): domain Eukaryota; kingdom Metazoa; phylum Chordata; class Mammalia; order Rodentia; family Muridae; genus Mus; species Mus pahari. The sequence continues at coordinate 97,789,210 of NC_034599.1, forward strand.
AATAAAATCTAGGAGGAATTGACAAACATATTGTTGATTTTACTTTCCCAGAATGCATCCTTCTTTCCCTAGGAGGAAACCCTGAGTGTTCCTGGGAGGTCAGTCCTTCCAGCTGTAGTCTGTGTGACTCAGATGAAGCTCCAGTCTGTTCCCAGGAGTACTGTGAACATATTTCCTGCTCCAAACACCAGGACCTGTCCTTTATTGTAACCTCACCAGCCAAAGCCTCAGTGATTAGCTTGCGCATAATCACATGACCTAAATGGTCTCAGTCAAAGCAGACCATGGATTCCTGTGTAAGCTCCATGGTACAGCTAGATTCTCCCAGGGTTATCTTTCTAGCCTTGTAGCTAATATGGCATCTCAGAATAGCGTGCGAGGCAATTGAAATAAGAAAAATGTTGATTTTTCTGGAAACTGTTTCTTCTCAAAGATCTTCTCCTTTGATTTCTAGAATCATTTATGAGGTCCCTTTGCCCTCTCCTGTCGTTTCTTCTTCTCTGGCCTTGGGAACTGGGAACCGTGTAGTGGTGTAAAGCTTATAACCAAAGCCTTCACCTTACAAGAGAGCTTGTTGGGTAGTACTTCAGCAAGCAGAGAGGGAGACATCTTCCTCCCTTGCCCCGTGAGCTTGCCCATCATTTCTAACCTCTGCGGGACCCCCGGGTGCAGAGAGAGTCTTTTATTCATTGCCTTATGGATTATAAAGTCTAATTTGATCCTGATCATGGGGAGTCTTTGGTTGTCTAGTTTATCTACTCCTGCAGAGACAACTGGGAACCGCCTGGCGTGCCTCCTCATCACCCCTTTGCCTGAATCTGACTTTGGATAACTTTGTGACAGAAAAGTCATCATTTCCAAACTACCCCATAAGTCACTTAGTACACCGCAAAGCAAACCAGCCAACCCACTACTTCTTGTGCAAATGCTTTGTAGTGTAGTCAAAGTGTTCTATAATATGTGGCAATGGTTGCTCCCTAAATAAGACCTATGGTTTTGGTTTGGGCTTTTTGAGACAGTGTCACTAACCCAGGCTGGTTTCAAACTCCCTTTGTAGTTGAGGGTAACTTTGCCCTTCTGAGCCTTCTGCCCCCACTTCCCAAAGTCTGGGGTTTTGGGGATGCAATGCCATGCCTGGCTTTGTGCAACGTTAGGGTTTGAATGCAGAACCCTCTACATGCTAGGCCAGTGCTCTGACAACTGAGGTTCAGCCCCAGCCAAAAACTCTATTTTAAAACATACATCCCCCAAGTATGGTGAGGTGTTTGTATTCAGGAAAATACTCTGAGGTGAAGAGAAAAATAGCCTTTCACTCCATTTAATCATTTATTGACATGTAGATGTCATCCCCACTTTTAGTGAGAGTTGAGTCAAGAAGTTTTCTTGAATGTATGCAAAAAAAGCATATCTCCTATCCTCTCCCCTCAGCTCTTGTGATTTCACTGCTTTATCACAGAGTACAGAATACGGAGAAATTAATCACGTGCCTCTCAGGAGCTGGTGGGAATTGCAAAGCTGAGCGGGGAATCAGGGCTGAGGGCGCGGCAGGACCATGGAGAGCTCCAGGGCTGCGACCAGGGCGGGGCGTCGATGAGTCCCAGGAACCCCCCCAGGGGGCGCTCGAGAGGAGGCTTGAGAACTAGTATCTTGCTGGGCTGCTGGGCGCAAGGGTTTCGTCAGAAGGTGGAAATCTCAGCTAGAAGCTGCCATCTCCTGGCTCTCACCCCTCCCTCCCTCCCTTCCTCCTTTCCTTCCTTCCCTCACTCCTCTGCTCCCTCCCTCCTTCCCCAGTTCCTTCCTCTTTACTCAGCGAGTTCCCGAGCCCAGCAGCTCCTTTCACGCTGTTCACCCTCTCCCCCAGCCCCCATCCCCAAGAATGGAGTCAGGGTTTCCAGAGCGACCAAACTCTCCTCCCAGCGTCTTTATCCTCCTCGGCTGTTGCTAAACTGTCCCCAGAGGACCAAAGAGGGGGGGGGGGAGAGAAGCCCGACTCTCCTAAGACCTCTTTACAACTACATCACCCAGGACCTCCACTCCAAAGGCGGATTTTGCATCCTGGGGGCGTGACAGACCTGTCCCGGGCTGAATTCTCTTTCTAGTCTCTGAGGCTGGCACACCCAGGTGAGTAGATGCTAACTCTGAGTCCTGTGTTCTTGCAAACTCGTCAGGGCTGCTGCGTAGCCAGACCAACTTTTGAGAAGCTCTGGGTTTTCGCCCAGCCTGGCTTGTTTGTCATTGCTGTTGTTCTCAACAGCGGCAGGAGCAGCAGTCCTAAAGTTGAAAAAAAAAAAAAAAAAAAAAAAAAAAAAAAAAAAAAAAAAAAAAAAAAAAACTTTCAGCCAAAATGCCTGCTTTTTCCGAATAACTCTACTCGCCCAGGTGGAGTGGTAGGGAGGCCCCAGGCCGGAGGACAGAGGGAGGGTGAAGTTCGGCTCTGGAAGTCCTATGGGCTTGAGGCAGGATTATTATTGTTTTAGAAATGAGAAGGGGGATGGGACCAGAGTCCGGGCTGGAGTTGCTGCTTCCCATTTGACAGCAAGAAAGGTGTGGGGCATCAGTCATGTTAGCCAATGGCTTGATCCTCTGCTGTTTGAATTCGGCTTCTGCAAGAGGTTCTAATAATATTTAACTGTGTCCATGACACTCAGGCTCACAAGTAACCCATAGTCTTGCTCGTGGCTTTATTTGGCTCGGTCTCCAACAATTTTTCTTTTTTGTTAAATGAAATAGCAGGGTGGTAAGGAGGTACTGGAAGTACTGGAAGTTGCTTCTGACTAGAGAGATAAAACTCGGTATCGCATACTACCAAGGATTGCTAGAACTCAATCCAAGGGGGTCGGAAAGTGGTCCACACTGAGTTAGCTGAACAGCAATGGGGGGGAGTGGACAGAATCCGAAGACTACGCTTAGGAAGATGAACTCTGTCTTCCTCTTAGTGCAAGTGGGCTTCACGGCCCCTAACCTCATTCTGCATTCCAGATTCTATTGGGGGGGTGGGGCTCCCAGGATTTAGGGAAGATTTCCTGTGGAGAGTCAATGAGGTGGAAGCAGGACTTGAGAGCAAGGTAGAACTAGGGTGGAGACAGGGATAGTCCTGGGGAAGTTGGTCGGAGGTATCTGTCTCCTTCATGCTGTGGACCCACCAGCTCCTAGAAGGTCCATGCCTCTGGAACTGCAAAGCTTCAGCACTTTCCCACTTTGTCTTTGAAACTCTGCAGACCAGACCAAGTGCTTCATCTTACTGCTGTTTTGCAGGGTTTTGCCAAGCTCAGCTCTGGTTTCTCTTGGCTCACTCCTTTTTTCTGTTTCCTGAACAGCCTTTTGAGCTGATACAGAGCACTTAAGTGTTCTTGACTGGTGAGCCATCTCTCCAGCTCCGACTTAAGTGACTTAAGTGTTCTTAACTGAGACTAAACTCTGTCTTTGTTTAAACAAAACTCCAAAACTATCCTTGCTTCAGAGTCCTCCCCAATCCTAACCCCTGCTTGCTCCTTCATAGTCTCTATTTTTTGAAGGCATTTGTGGGTTTTGCCACAATGCAAGGTAAGCCCCACCCCTTCAAACTTTCTTTACAATGTAGGTCGGTGATTTTGTATCCCTGGCCTGTTTTGTAGTTCACAGTAACAGGTTAAACTTCTTAGTCACAGTTGCTGAAAGCCAGAGGCAAAGAGACCACTTTATTTGATGTCTTTCCAGTTTAGTAAGGCCACATTTTTTAGCAGAAGATAAGATAGGACCCAAGAGTAGCTTCTCTGTAATTAGATAAGTTCTGATGTTTCCATTTCTCTACCTGAACTGCCCCTGGGTCAAATTCATTTGATTTGCCTGCCAGGTGTGACAGAGGGACTGACAAAATCCATCTAGCAGATCAGGGCTGTGAGCCGAGTTGGTCAAAGCTCCTTACACACAGTGAGATAGATAAAAATAGAGAGAAGGTTGAGAAATACAGTTAGGACACCCATGTGTGTTAGGCCAAAATTTTCACATTTTCTTTTGATGGAAAGATTCTGACAGTTTCATGGGTTCAAATTCAAACCACATCAGAAGTAGGTGATTCCCCCTGAGCATTATATAAAACCATCACAGTGGTCCACAGTGGGAATGGATGCGGAAGCCTGGGCGGTTGTTAAGGGCCATAAGAACAAAGCTGCTTGTGATGAAACCAACCCTTCACTCACATGGCCCCTGTAAGAACTCCCATTGCCATAAAATCCTGACTGTATTTTACTTTTCTAATACTCTTACATTCTTGGGCTCCTGAGATAGCAACTTTACCAGAACTTCTAGATTTTTACTCTAGAATAACTGGTTTGGGATGTGTGAGTTGCTTCTTAATTGCAAAAAAGTAAAAGGAAACAACTTCCTGTTTCTCTCCATGTGGGGCTATGCGACAGTTTGCATTTTGTTTAAATTATCAGCTTTATCTTAAGGGGACCCTGCCTCTCTAGATTCTGGGTGAAAAGTTCCTTATTGTAAAGGATTTTTTTTCATGTGCACGTGAAAGTACTGTTGTAGTTAATGGAAACAAAGCTGGTATCTGTTTTG
>NC_034599.1:97793885-97821053 GCF_900095145.1 Mus pahari
AGAGAGAGAGAGAGAGAGAGAGAGAGAGAGAGAGAGAGAGAGAGAGAGAGAGAGAGAGAGAGATTTAAAAATCTAATTGTTTAAGTCCATTATTATGAGCCTTACCTTTAGCTTACCTGACTGTAAGGAATAATCACAGGAGGAAACTGGGTCAGTGTTGGAATCTTTTTTCACATCTGTATTAGAATCCATCTCTTTTGATTCAGCTGAATGTATTTATAAGCTTTGTACCATGACTTGCCTTTCCTTGGTGCCTGGAAGGTTAGGACCATCTTTACTCACACAGAAAAAGAGTCATACATTTTTGAAATGGTTTGCATCCAGAATAGAGACTGAACAGCCATTCTGAGGATATCTACCTGGCTGATGAACTGTGAGTTTTCTAGTGGGAAAAAAAAATCATGTAATTAAAAAGAATGTGGTCAGATTTGTATTTCATGGATCTTGAAGAGGGAAAGGGAAATAAATTCATCCCCTTTATTTGATCTTTCCATTTTTGTCTTGTTAATATTTTAAAACAAAACAAACAAACCCCTTTGGATCCATGGCAGTAACCCAAGTCACATTTCCTTGGCAACGGTAGTGACACACTGGAGTTATGAAATAGCAAGACAGAAAATTCTAAATGCATTCAAAATAAAATGCCACCCAGTTTAGGACCATCCTCTGGTGCATTAAAATTGATCTCCCAGCATTCAGTAAGAGTTGCTTCTTTCCAGATCAAACACAGGTGGTTAAAATTGGTCTTTAGTTTTTATTCTTTTTAGAATTCATGAATCTTATCCCTTTGTTGTGCTGTTGTTGTTGTAGGAGGCATGTCATGAAAATAATTAGCTTGATATTTCAGATCCATTCTCCTGTTTGGGTATGTAAAGGTTGGTGTTAAGTTCAAGACCAAACGTGTTAGTGTTGACATGGGCTCTCCTATGCTAGTATTCTCATTTCTAAGGGGCTTCTGTTTGTTCTATGAATAAATATAATATATCATGTAACATACTTTATATATATCATATAACATATTACCTTGAGTTGGTGAGTTCCAATAATTCCTTTATCTTTCTGCTAAGTTCTTTGAAAACCACTAACTGTTAGATCAATGCACATTGAAGGCCGTGAAGTGGATCTTGAGAAGAAAGAGACAATAGGTAGATAGTATGTCTTTTTCCAGTTTTGTGCTTTTACTGTGCCCAGGGGTGGCAGAGCTTATCTAAGGAGCTCTGTGGTAGATTCACTTCTAAATGGAGAAGAACAACTTAGCACCGTAGATCTAGGACTCTCCAAACTGGATGAGCTTAAAGATAATCTACTGTGTCATTGGTCAGATGTGGAATGAAAAGTCAGGGAATTGACTTGTTCAAGACCAGGAGACTCATTCAACAACCTTCTTGATTACTCCTCTTGTAGAGAGATTCTGGTTCCCTGCAGACCATTACTGTGGTGGCGCCAATCCCTGGCGCATGTATTCTGATCATGTCTGTGGACCAGGAGTTGGAGATGATGGGGGATACTCCCACCTCCACTGTGGTGTTTAGAGAATCAGGCTTGGGAATTTATTACATTTTCTCTTGGAGACACTGCGATATTTACCCAGCAGATGTGATTAAATTTGTACAAAGTCATTGTCTGCAGCCATCTCTGTTAGTGTGCACACATTGTGAAGAACTGCCCATGCACAGACTTAGACTTCTATTTTAAATGTCACACAGAGTCAATAGAATAAACAGAGAGATTTCTAAATGTTCACAGTTCTAGGAATCTGTGGGGGAATCTTAACTCTGCTTTAAGCTAAAGGTCTATTTAAAACGAACAAGCTTCCTTAAATGTTGTTCTCACATATCTGGTTCAGAACACAATATATCTAGCTTCATTATTCTTATTTTTTAAAGAAAACAAGGGATTCCCCCCCCCCCCCACTTCACCCCCTGCCCCTTAAAAACATTAGGGGGGAACACAACATTTCAGTTGGAACCTAGAAACCTTCTCTGGTTTAAAGTGTATGGATTAAAGACATTTCTCTCTCAAAGATCTAACCCTTTTGGGCGACTTTATTGATCCTTGAAGGAGAGTGGCAGAAGTTGGCTAGCAGGGGCTCTCTTCCCTTAAGCCTCCAGGATTGCCTAGTCCAAGCTGGGTTACAGAAGGTTAGCATTAGAGTGGACCGTCGCTAGAGGGCGCCGGAGCATCGGCAGAGCCCACCTCTGAGCCTTCTAGATTCAGGGAAGTTGGGTGGTGAAGCTTCGGAACTGTACCCAGGGGTGAGGCATGGAATTTTTTTTTTTTTTCCTCCTCTGTCCCTCCAGCCCAAATTGCACTATGTCTCATACACTCACTTGCTCAGTAATAGGAAGCCACGGGCTCTGCTCCAAAAGCAGTTTTGAAAGTCACGGGGCTGGGGAAACATTCAAAATCAAAGGGAAGCAAGAAGGGTGGACATCTGATCCAGGATGTAAACCTGGAAGGGGTGCTTAACAAAACTCACACAGTTTGGTGTTTTCATTTCCCTGTTATCAAAGAACTAGGTCCAGGAGGGTAATTCAGAGAGGGAAGAGAGTAGCCAAGTCTCACCTGGCAGGCATTTAAATATCTCTATCTATCTATCTATCTATCTATCTATCTATCTATCTATCTATCTATCTATCTATCTATCTATCTATCTATCATCTATTTACCATATCTATCTATCTATCTATCTATCTATCTATCTATCTATCTATCTATCTATGTATCTATCTATCATCTATCTATCTATCTATCTATCTATCATCTATCTACCATCTGTTTATCTCATCTATTAATCATTCTATCATCCATCTTTCTTCTATTAATGTCTTTTTTTTTTTTTTTTTGAGACAGTGTCTCACAGTGAAGCCCAGGTTTGTCCTCAAACTCCTCATACTTCTACCTTGGTCTCCCAAGAGCTAGGGTTATAAGTGTGCTTCGACATGCTCAGCTATCCTTCTGTACCAAAATGTGTGCATACACACACACACACACACACACACACACACACACACACACACACACGAATATTTAACAGTGTTAATATTCATAAATCCAATCAAGTTGTATTGTTGCCTCATGTATACTACCTTCATCAATATCATAATAAAATAAACGTTTAAGCAATTGACTTAATGCATTCATGTGGAAAATTATTTAGAAGGAAATTCAATAGAAATGTAGCAACCACCCACCAGGCATTCTAATCACTGATTGGCGTGTCTGAAACAATCAATCAAACTAGAATTTCTGTTTAACAATATTTGAAGGTAGGGCTGGAGAAGAGATGGCTCAGTGGTTAAGAATACAGGCTGATCTTCCAGAGAACCCAAGTTTGACTCCCAGCACCCACACAAGAGTTCACAAGAGTCTGGAACTCTAGTTCCAGGGGATCAGAGTCCCCGTTTTAGCACCTGCAGGTTCCAGGCATGCATGTGGTGCACAAACATCCATGCAGGCATAGCATCCATAAATGTAATATAAATTAATTTTTTTCAATGTTGAAAGGTGTATATATATTCAATGCAGATGTTATCAAAATAAGAACAGTGGATTCCAGAAACAATATCTAATCATTGACATTAAAATGGCCAATCAAGTTTTGACTTTGTTAGCCAACACCAGGGTGCAGGACATCTTCTTTGACCTCTTCTTTCCTTTCATGTTGTTGACTCAACAGGTAACTCAGAGGCAAAGGTTTAGATGCAGAATGGGAAAATCCCACTGACTTCATTTGACATTGCATCCCTGTAAAACCGGGTTCAAGCACCTCTGACCTCGTGGGTTAGTACTGTGTAGGAAGAGCACAGAACTCCAGAGAACATCCTTCCGTTTCCCTAGATGAGGAAGCAAAGACTCAGAAAAACAAACAAACAAACAACAAAAAAAAATAACTACCCCAACAAAACAAATAACAACTACAACAAAAAACAGGGCCAGACTTCTTTTCTACAGCACCTCCTCAATTCTGTGATTTATATTGATTATGAAAATTCTGTGATTTATATTGATTATAAGAAATATCAGAGAAAAGGGATGATAAGAGAAAATATTGAAATAGTAGATTTGGGGACAGCTGTTAATATGGACCATAGCTCCTGGCCTGATTTAATTCTTTCTGTTAATTTTTTTTTTTTTTTTTGGTATGATACTGGGATTGAACCCAGGACCTCACACATGCTCAGCAGGCACTTACCACCAAGCTAGAAGCCCAGTCTTTTTTATATTTCATTTTGATTTCAGACAGGGTCTTGCTTAGTTTCACAATCTGGCCTTGAGTTTGTGGTCTTCCTGCCTCAGCCTCCTAAATAGCTGGGATCTCAGGCTTTTACAAGCAGGCTGGGTCTGACCTGGACTGACTTAATTTTAAAGAGATAGGAAAACACTTTTTGTCGATTTAGGAAATGTGAGATCTTGACAGTCCCATGAAGTTAAGAATACCCTTTGTCTTAGTCACCGTTGTATTGCTGTGAGGAGATACCATGTTTAAGGCAACTCTTATAAAAAGAAAGCATTTAATTGGGGGACTGGTTACAGTTTCAGAGACTTAGTCCATTATCATCATGGTCCAGCACATGGAGACACAAGGCAGGCATGGTGTTGGAGAAGTAGTTGAGAGCTACATTTTGATCTTGAGAGAGAGGGGAGGGGGAGAGGGAGGGGGAGAGGGAGAGGGAGATTGTACCTGATACACTTCCTCCACCAAAGGCCACACCTACTCTAACAAGGCCACACCTATGTCAACAAGACCACACCCACTCTACCAAGGCCACACCTACTCCGACAAGGTCACACCTACTCCGACAAGGCCACACCTACTCCAAGGCCACCTCCTAATTTTTCTAATCCTTTCAAAGAGTTCTGCTCCCTGGTGATTAAGCATACAAATATATGAGCCTATGAAGTCCATTCTTGTTCAAGCCACCACACCCTTCTCATATTCTAGACAAGGAAATGCTTCAGCAAGTTACAGATACACATGAACCAGTTGGTACCCAGGTTACACCGGAGGGTGGGTTCCTCAACCCTGGTCCTGTGTTCTTCCGTCCTTCAGCCCATCCTTCTGTCCTTTATAGTATTCTCTGAATGTGTGTGGGACCTTCTGCCTTGCATAGAGGTGAACTAAAAAATGTCAACCATTTAGTAGTTCCTTCAGAAACATGAAGGAGTTGTTTGTGTATAGAGGACTCTAGTTTCTTCTTTCTCTTCTTTCCTCTTGTTTAGAGGAGGTGCCAAGAAGTCATATACTGTGATCTGGTATGATAAGGACAAATAAGTAGTTGTGGAATTTCAGTATAATAAAGGATTAGGCTGTGACACTAACAGACTTAGTTTCCACCCTGGCTTAACCACTCTGTGGGTGTCTGGATTTGGCTGAATTGTGTAACCTCTTTATTTTTTATTCATTCATTTTTAAAAATGCTAGCAAACTAAAGGTAGTATAGAGAAGTGGGCCCATGCTTAGTATTTGCTAAGTGTTGGCTTTCTCTGACTTCCATATTTTTGACTTAAGCTCTTCCTGAGTTGGTTTAAGGAGATGTAGTGTTTTTTGTATGTATGTTTGTCCATGCATGGATATGTGTTCATGTTTCTTTGTCTCTGTCTCTTTCTGCCTTCTCTCTCTCTCTTTGTGTGTGTCTTTAACCATTTCTCTCTCTGTTTTTCTGTCTCTCTCTGTCCCTGTCTCTCTGTGTGTATCTCTGTCTATGTGTGTCTTTCTCTGTATCTCTCATTCCCTATGTGACTTTCACTGTCTTTCACTTTCTGTCTCTCTGTTTCTCTTCTGTCTTCTGTCTGTCTGTCTGTCTGTCTTCTGTATGTTTTTCTGTCGGTCTTTCTGTGTGTGTGTGTGTGTGTGTTTGTAGGACAGATGTCAATATTAGTGTCTTTCTCTCTCTGTCTCTCTGTCTCTGTCTCTCTCTGTCTCTGTCCTTCTCTCTGTCTCTGTCTCTCTCTGTCTCTGTNTCTCTCTGTCTCTGTCTCTCTCTGTCTCTGTCCTTCTCTCTGTCTCTGTCTCTCTCTGTCTCTGTCCTTCTCTCTGTCTCTGTGTGTATTTGGAGGACAGATGTTAATGTTAGTGTCTGTCTCAATCATTCTTCACCTTATTTTTGCAACAATCTCTTACCAAATCTGGAACTGATTCCTTTTGCTCAACTAGCTGTCCAGCAAGCCTCAGGGAATCCTCTTGTATCTGCTTTTCTAGGATTGGAGTCATAGATGCTTGCCACTGTGCCTGACTGTTTGTTTATTTACTTATTTTAAATATAAGATTCATAGGATCTAAATGTATATCTTCATGCTTATGTGGGAGCCATTTTTATCAACCAAGGCATCTGCCTGGCACCAAAATACTAGTTTTTTTTTTAAGCAATTTTATTACCTGCTACTCACAGTCACCTTATGTAAAATATGAAATTATTCAAGTATAAAAACATAAATTCATATACAATTAGTAAAAGTAATGTATGGATTAGTTATGATTAGTCTTGCTTTACAAATGACTATTTTTTTCAATGTCCAATGTAGCTAGGAAAGAAAAGAAACCAAACTGAGGGGTTGGGGAAGGGGTCAATGTTTGAGATTGATAAAGTGCGGTTGTAGCATGCACATCAGCATGCACATCAGATGCACATTAGGTGCACATCAGGTGCACATCAGGTGGCTCACAGCCTCCTGTCATTCCAGCTCAGTGGGCTCTCGGGGCTTTGCATGCATGTGGTGTACATAAGCTCATGCAGACACACACACACACACACACACACACACACACACACACACAAATTAAATAAACATTGAGATGTTCTCCATCTCCTTCCTTGATCCCTTCCTACACAACTTCCTTCTTTCCATGGTTCTAGGGTTCTTCTTTCCCCATTCCATGATTCTAGAACTTCAAACCAAGACTATGTACCTTCTAGGCAAAGCACTCCACCACTGAGATGCACTTCAGTTTTCTATTCATTTTCTCTTACCTATGGTATCAGTGTTTTGTAAGGTGGGCATGTATGAATATACCTACTCCCAGGGTACACAGCACATATGCTGCTATCTGTGGGTGCTAACATCTTTGGATTCTCATTCCGTTTTTTATTAATGCATTATTTGCACATATTCTACACTTCTAGTTACTTACAATACCAAATGTAATCATTTCATATACAGTCTATGCTGCTTACGCGATGATGATCGACTGATTTACATTGTGCTCCATTCTTTAAACATTTTTTTTTTGTCAGTCTATCATTTGCTTAGTTCACAGAGGTGGACAGAAGGCCTCCTGTTCTCCATCTATTGCCTGTGTGTGCATATTCCTTTAGCAAGTCCACTGTGTGCAGGTTTGATGTTATCACCTGAGATCCAATCTGCACCAGTTGGGTTTGTTTAAAATACTCATAGTTGGGCAGTAATGGCACAGCCAGATGGTGGTGGCACACAGCTTTCATCCTGGCACTTGGGAGGCGGAAGTAGGAAGATCTTTGAGGTCAAGGCTAACCTGGTCTTTAGAGGCCCTGTCTCAAGATAAGATGAGATAAGATAAGATAAGATAAGGTAAGATAGGAAAGAAAAGAAAAGAAAAGACAGAAAAACCATCACCACCACTACCACCAACATCAAAACTCTCATCCCTTCATTGTTTGTTCTAAATTATATGATAGATGTGTGAAGTGTATGTAACCCTATCAATCTATGTCTATAAATACATTAGATACTCGACTTGAAGGTCACTGGATTTTTTTTTTTTTTTAAAGACTGATTTCAACCCTCATAAATGTTCCACTCTATCTCTGCACTGGTTAGTTTGTTTGTTTGTCAACTTGACACAAGACAGAATCATATGGGAAGAAAGAGCCTTAACTGAGAAAATGCCTCCGTCAGATTGTCAAGTCTGTGGCCCCTGAAGAGGGAGGGTTCCAGCCCACTGTGGGTAGTGTGCCAGGCCGGGACAGGTGATTCTGGGTTATGTAAGAAAGCAAACTGAGCATGCCATGGGGACCAAGGCAGTAAGCAGAGCTCCTGCCTTGGTTTCCCTCAACAATGGACTATGGTTCAGCTGTGTAAGCCAAATAAGCCCTTTCCTCCCCTAGTTGCTTTTGGCCATGGTCTCTATCATAGCCATGGAAAGCACACGGAGAAAGCTCTGCAGGGCAGTGCCCCGTCTAGTCAGATAGTCAGAGAGGATTGCACGACGGTGATGGACATAAATTCTGAGTGAAATGTTCCCAGGTTTAAAATCCTGGCTCTGTTTGTCCCGTTGAAGTGCCGTAGATGCGAACGGAAGATAACTGTTATGCCAAGATAGCCGGGAAGCTTGTAATTATTCAGACTGTAACTATTCTTGGCTGTGGACATCTCTCAAAAAGGTGCCCTGATGTGATTTCCTAATGGTAGTGGTTTGCTGTGTTGCAGGGGAGTTGGAAAAGTGGGGAGTGTGTTTACAAAGCTATTGTTGACATCAGCAGCAACAGCTTTTTACAGCTTCTCAGCAGCTAATTCCCCTCCTCTCCTTTACCTCGGCTCCCTTTCCTGTGTTCCCAACCTCAGGCACAAGGGTGACTCAACACCCAAGCTGGGGCTCCCGTAAGTGCAAGCTTCCTATTTCTGTTGGTTCGAGCTTTATTTCAGATGCAAGAGCAGTGGCCTTAGGAACACAGCCAGAGCACAGAAGCAGCCCCTGCACTCTACAAGGCCAGCAACAGAGAGTCACTGCATTGGACTTTAAAAACCCCTTAACTTGTATCCAGAAGGTGTCCAAGGCCACTAGTCATAGTAAGCGCAGTGGGCATTGTCCTGTCCTGAGAGTCCAAAATAGGTCCCAGAGAGGTGGCTCAGCAGTTAAGAGCATGAACTGCTCTTTCAAAGGGCCTAAATTTTGTTAGCACCCATATTGAACAGCTCGTAACTACCTGTAACTCCAGGTCCAAGGAAACACACACATGCACACATGTACGCATGCATGCCCGTATACACACACACACACACAAACACACATACACACACACACACACACACACACACACACACACCATTAAACATAAAATATAAATCTTTTAGGAAGGAAGTAGAAAATGTTACTAGCATAAAATACAATTTTCAAGCTGTGAATCTCACACTTGAGCAGGCTCGGGATCTTCTAAAGGAAGCCTGAAAAACAGAGATGGGCCTGCACCTCAGCACTCTGATTTAGCACACTCGGTGCAGGAGCAAAATACTTTGTATTTCTGTTTCCCAGGTAATGCATGGCTTCTAGTTTAGAGACCATACTGTGAGAGCTGGTGCCTTAAATACTTGCCTAATATAAACCACTTATGCGTCTTTTCTCCCGTGCTTCAACTGGGTAAAACGTTAGTGGTAAACAAAACAGAAAACAAACAAAGGACCTAGCATTTGCTAAGCACCTATGGAATTTACAGTGTGCCAGGTACCTTCCAGGCTGCTGTGCCGTGCTGCCCGGTGGTCCAGGATTATTTACCAAGTATCATGCAGTGCAGTGTGCAAGGCTCTAGGGGATATGGAATGGAGGTGAGGGACCTAGCCCTGCCCCCACAGCTCCTCTACTTCATTCGGGAAGACACGCAGAGACAAATAACCATGGGGTAGCTGGACTTCTCTGCACAAAAGGAAAGCTCAGAGATGCCGAATAACTTGCCTGCTATGACACTGAACCCCGGCTGCATGAGACAAAAGCAAACCCCATTTTACTCCCAAAATGTACAACCCTCCCCTTAAAACAAGGCTGCTCAAACATTTGAGTTTCGGGGTCCCTTTCCACACCTGAAGTTAGCGAAGACCTCAGTGAAGTTTTGTTTATGTGTGTTGCCATGTTAATATTTACTGTATTACAATTAAAGGCACCTGCCCATTGAGGATTGTTGTAGTAAACACTGCTTCAAATCATAATACCTTTCCTAGACTCTGAGTCCTCACTTTTAGTGACCTTTGGAACCATTAAAACCCAGACTTTGCTTTTAAGCACAAGGCTCGAACTCAAACCTTTGCTTGCCTGCACTCTATACTGATGATGCTGATTATGAATTTTCTCATCAGAAGGCTGACCTGCTTTGGAACCGTGCTTTGGATTAATAAAGTGTTTGTATAAGGGGAAGGTAAGAGTTAAAGTGTCGATCACAATTTGAGATATGGTTCTGCTATATCCATTGACAGAATTCAGTCCTGGCTGAGGGGGCTTAGAGAAGTAACAACCCACACAAGTTTGTGACATGCGTTGCCTTCAGGGCCCCCAGGGTACATGCTGTGGCAAGGGAAGCCAGGGTAGCTGTCTGGGGGAATCATTTCTGCTGCTTCAGTGCATAGAGAAATAGATGAATGGCGAGCCTTGAAAACTGGATGTTTTTTGTTTGTTTGTTTGTTTGTTTTTGGTTTTGTTTTTGTTTTTTTCCATTGCTGCCAACTGGTTTGTGGGTTAATGCCTGAAATGCTACATCTCCCCATCATTGTAATTCCTTATCTGATGGCAGTGAGGGATTCTAGTAGATATCTTTCTTTGACATGTAATGGTCCGTGGCTGGTGAGTGGAGCTGATGCTCTGGCTGATTCTGAATGCTTTGTGGTGTCATTAAATGATAGTGAGCGAAACCAACCCAGTCGGAACTGATATCATTCAGTGTGGTTCTCAACTGATGATCAATGGCTTCACAGCTCCTCTGTCTTTATAGAGAGAAAGGAACGTGAGATTCTTTAGCTGTAACAGCTCCTTGGGTAAGAAGTTAGGGAGAAGGGATGGTGGCAGTCATCCGACTGTGATCTTTTTGCCGTCAAACATCTGGATTGCTGGCTCCCGGGGCAGCTTTTAGTGTTTATCCAGATGTTTTATGTCACAGGCACGGTCCATCACACAAATAAGCAGACCCACAAAGGGTGATACTGCATGGCTATTTGTCATTGTTAGTAGAAGCTAGAATTCACCAGTTGACCTCAGGTTGTTTGGATCCTCTGGCGTGGCACCTGTGCGTACAGGGGAAATGCTTGCGGGACATCCAAGCAGGAATAATCATCATTCTGGTAAGCCACAACTCCTTGTCATGTCACGTCAAGCAGGAGTCTGGGATTTGTCCTACGAGGGCCATCTCCTTACAACTCTTTTGACTGAGTGCCTCAAGCTGTTTTAAGATGCGAGCAGCTTGCTCGGAATTCTAAAACCTCGAATCAATACAATGATTAATAATCAATCAGAGGTGAGCAATGTACACTCTCCCTCTGAATTGCTCTCAGATTTGCAGCTAGGTTGCGTGAGAACCCCCTTTCTCCTGCAGGAGACAGCTAGAGCCCTCCTTCCCCTTTTCTCTCTGCTCCTTCCCGATTAGATGTGCTCCCTCACCCTACGTAGCCCCTCTGTTTGGGGAAACCCAGAAGTGAAGTTAGAGCCTTCAGCAGAAATGAATGGGAGTCGTTTTCCATGGAGATGGGGCAGGGAGAGAGAAGTTGTGTGGCACTGGGTAATAACAAGAGAACACCATCGCCCCTAAGCTGGATCAGAAAGCTCAGGGAAGCGCAATTACTTAGTTACTTAGAAGGCAGTTTCTCTCCCTCCAAGCCTGGATGGCCCAGGGACAATCCCATTGTGATTCCTATTCCTTACCCATGTTTTAAACAAACCCCAGTGGCTGCCTGTGATATGAACTCTAAATGCTCTGTTCCGTATCCAAGAGAAGTTTGAGGTGAAATAAGATGAGATTAAGGCAACTGGGGATCTGCTGTCCCCAGAAGTTATTGTCAAATGTGATTTATTAAAACATAAGCCAGTAAACTATAGACTATGAGAAAATTGATTTTTTAGAGGTTTCTCTTTCTTTCTTTCTTTCTTTCTTTCTTTCTTTCTTTCTTTCTTTCTTTCTTTCTTTCTTTCTTTCTCTCTTTCTTCTTCTTCTCTCTCTCTCTCTCTCTCTCTCTCTCTCTCTCTCTCTCTCTCTCCTTCTTTCTTTCTGCAAATCAAGTTTCTTAAGAACATAGTTATACCCATTCCTGTACCCAGCTTCTTTCACTTGACAGTGACAGAGCTGAAAAGCTGTGTCACACATGGATACACCTGCAAAGCCTGCACCCTAAATTTCTACAGAAAATGTCTATGAAGCTCTGTACTTGGGGTATCTTGATCTGGCCATTCCCTGTCAGGAAATATACACACTTCAAAATGTCCAAGGGGATGTGTCCTGGAATATAGATGATGAGCTGGGTAGCTAAGTGCCTGAACTTGGTTGCTATGCATTGTGTGTTTCTTGCACTCAGTAAGTACTGCTTCTGGATTAATGATTTGCGATGCATATTTTATCCTCCTATTTATAAAATCAAAACATCTTATTTACTCTCTAGTGGGTTTTATTTTTGTGTGTGTGTGTGCGCATGACTACTCTGTATAATAGTGAGGGAGGAGATAAACAAACAGGAACACCCCCTGGTGCATCCATGACCTCATCTGCCCAAGCAACAGCTACAGTCTCTTGAGTTGCAATCAGTCAAATTCACTTAGAATCAGTTTGAGTTATTGGATGGATACAAAAGCATGACCATCTGCCATCATAGGGTCTTACCTGGAGAGAAACAAAGATTTTGGGAATTGTCACGATCCTGCCTGATGTTTGTCCTGACCTGAGCTTATCTATAGAGATGGGGTTGGAGAATATGTTTATTGTGAGTATTCAGTAGTTCTCTGGGCTAACAGTCCCCTGTTATCATGTACTCAGAGTGCCTAAGATCCCTTAACTCGTGTGTCAAAATCGCAGGTGGAAATAACATTCCCTGTAGTTTTGAAAAATTGCAGGGAGGATGACTGTTATAAATTCATTACTTGTTAGGAGAGGGTGGGGCAGATGTGATAGTGAGGGCAACCTGTAATGCGCTCTACACTACAGAAGCAAATGAGACTTGTCATCCCAGGAGGCAAGCTGGTGTTCTACCGTGAACTCAGGGTAGCCGACTCCTAATTCAAAGAGTTCACTGTGCCCCCTTCAGGAACTGGAGTTCCCACTGCCCTCTCTCCAGAGGAGACAGCCGGGGCGTCCATCTGCTCGGCTTCATAGACTTGACCATGGAGTTATCATTTGTTAATTTAGACATTTAGGAGGCAGACACACTGGCTCAGCTGAGGAGGGAGCAGAGCCCGGGCCTCCGTCTCTGCATGAGACTATGAGGCTGCAGGGTTTTCCTAGTAAGTACATCAACCTTCTGAACACCGAGTGCAGAGAGAGCGACTCAGCCTGCCTCCTGTGTGTGGTAAGTGACTCACTCCCTGTGTGGGATGGATGGCTGAGGCCAGGCAGACTCTGAGGAGCCCTGGGCCGAGGGAGGGGAAACTTCTCCTAGGCTCTTGATTTGTTGCGTAGGACCCTGGCTACTTTATCCCATTTGGGAAAAAGAAAACATAGGGAGGTACATTTTGACTCTTGGATTCTTAAGTTCCAATCTGCAACTGGCTTACTTTGGAGAGATAGAGGCGGTGGGAATGTGCTTAATGATCTCAAGTTTGAATGTTCTTTCCCACACATGCTAGAGACTGGCAGGTACAGACAGATATACAGGCAGACAAATAGCCAGGCATAAGGTGTGTTGCTTGAATAGATTGCCTAGTCTTTCTAGTTGAGAGGCAGCTTTGATTTAGGCTTTATATTTTTATTTTTATTTTTTTTATCTGAGAACTTTTTATCTTATTAAAGTTTCCAGACACTATCAGTGATGGAACCAGAGGCAGAGAGATAAGGTATGCTTCTATACTGATAGCTCAGTATAGTGACATCACTGTGTCAAGAAAGAACATGAGGGTACCTTTTTTTGAACCCCAAGTTTCCTGCTGTTGCTTGTGTTATTCCACTTTACAAGGGAAAATGGGAAGCCCAAAGAATCTGAGTTTGAATCTTGTCTTATTCATATGTATATATATATATATATATATATATATATATATATATATATATATATATATGCCCTTATAATAGACACCTCATTTCACTTATTTTTCAGGAGGATTATATCACAGGCAGATATAATATTACTTTGAATCACAATCTGGGCAGCTTCTTCAAGCGATTTAGGACCTAAACAATATCTTACTTTGAATCACATTTGTTCAAATTTCTGGCGTTCCACAGATATATAAATATATCTGTTACTGTGGAGGGATGTACAGTTTTTACTTTGATCAAGGTAAGGGCTTAGTGGGGGAAAGGTTGCTGCTGTTTTGTAAGAGCCAGGATCACTCTGGTAGCTTGGAAATGAAGATGCTCATATTTGAGCTCCCGCTGCTGGCCTTGTTTGCCAATGTTGATCTTAGCATCATGAACCCCTGAGCCCTCCCTTGCTTCTTGTTTCACCGTGTAGCATACAAAACGAAAGGTAATAGAGGAAAAATCTTTTCAAGATAAGACATGATTCATAAAGGCGACAGCCATGCCATATGTGAACAGTGATTAACGGAGTCCGCAAACTACGTTTTAAAAACAACGTGATAAGGCAGATTTTTCCATTATTTTGGGTGTCGGTGCTTGCTCAAGTGCGTCGTCCTGGTTCTTCTCAGCTTTATTTTATTCTGTAACAATTGAATCAGTCTTCATGTGCCCAGTGGTGCTACTGGGGCTTAAATATTTCAGAGACTCCTGGTTATTCTTCAATTTTAGGAATCAGGATGATGAGGTGGTTCATGAAAACCACAGTCCTCTATGCCTGTTGGTATGTTTGTAACTGGGGCTGTCTGCGAGGGTGGTTCACCTGGGAACAGTTCACTTAATTCAGCCGGCCTTAATGGTACGGGGACCAGCTTATTGAAGACTCACAAGTTTGAACAGCTTTCCCTGGCAGACAGTGGCTGTCTGTAGGGCTGCTGAGCACAGACAGACAGGCAGACAGGCAGAGACAGACAGACAGACAGGCAGGCAGGCAGGCAGGCAGGCAGACTTATTTCTGAGATGAAGAGAGTATGTTTTAAAATTGAGTTGTTATTTTAGCAAAAACAGTTTAATCCCAGAAAATGCTTTAAAAAACAAACCAAGCAACAACAACAACAACAACAACAGCAACAACAACTCTGTTTTGTTTGTCAAAGTAAGCATGTACTGTACCTTTGCCTGGTTGAGAAGCCTCTGAATTTACCCATACAGAGCACAGAGTGGGGACTCTCAGACCTTCCTTGTTTGGAAGCCCTTTTAAAGATGCTCAAAAGCAGACACACATACTCCCGAGTCTACAACCAGCTTCAGGGGTTCACACACCTGCCTAAAGTAGACACTATCTACTTTTTCCCTTAAAAGCCCCCTTTCTCATCAGTAAATGTGTCATCCATGAAAAATCTTTTAAAGTCTTTTTTTTTTTTTTTTTCAGCATGCCAGCATTTCTTATGCTGTGGCCCTTGTCAGAGAGAAAAGGGGACAGTGAGCTGAGGACATTGTGGGGACTTGAGCTGCTTTGCTTTAGATCAGTGAGCTGCACCTTCCTAAGTTTTGGGCACCCATCCGTCTTTATTGTGGGCATTCTTGTCTCTAGTCACTGGGTCCTCATGGATAGATAAAGGAGGGATGTCACAGTCTAGGGGACTTGGCAGGGAGGGAGTCATGGATTCGTGCCAATGAATATCTGAGTATCCTCAAAGGCCCTTGCCCTGCCCGCTGCATGGAGCCTCTGAGCCTGGATTCCCTGATGGGCTGCTCAGGAAAGCCAGTGGACTGAGGGTGTCATGTGATTCCTTGAGACTAATAAGGGGAAGAGGACCTCCCACCACAGCTCCTGGTGGAGGGCCAGGAGTGCCCCGGTTTTTGCCACACATTCTTCAGTGCTCTGTACCCTGGGTCATGAAGCAGGGCTTCCTAGGGCTGACTCCTGAAGCTCTGTGACTCCATCCTCTTAGAAGAAGGTGGTAGCCAGCAAGGCACCGATCTAGTAGTGGAAGTCATTCACACACAACCTCCTGTAGGCACCAACAAGCTTGAGACTAGGCGCAGTGCACCCTGCGAGGCACCGAGCTGCTTGGGAAGTCGAGAAAGAACAAGAGTCAAAATGGAAGACCCAGAAGCACAAGGGTAAGACCTTCCTCCTCTCCTCCCCTGCTTCCTTCCACTTCTTTTTCTATCTTTACCTCCATTTTCTTTCCTTCCTTCCATCCTGCCTTGCCTCATTTCATACCATGTCAGCTCTACCCTTTTGGTTGCCGAGGGAACTTTTTTTTTTTTTTTTTGTCCCAAGTTAATCTCCATCTCTTCTTTTCTTGGTTTGTGTCCCTTGACCATCCAGCCAGCTAGTAGATATTGAATGACAGCTGTGAGCCGGTACCTTAGAAAGGAAGGTTGAAATAGAATTGGGCTCTCCAGAGGGTTAAGATTCAATTCAGGAATGTTGGTACAGATATGGGCAGGTGAGATAGTCATTGTGGTTATGTAATCGTGCAAAGCTATAACTAGAGTCGGGCAACCTTGCTGCATGAGTTGCAAGAAGAGGACAATTTTTCATGGGGTGTTTGAATTTAAGCAAACTTTTTAGACAATGAATGCAAGTTGAATTTCCGTTTATTATTAGTATTCAGAGAAGAGAGGAAACCCCAGGCCTGTGAAGGAATAGGCATAGGTAAAATCTCCGTATTGGTGACCTGTATCCTCGTCACCTTCACTTTCCATGAAAGACTAGTGTCCTTCCTCGGGCTCCTTTGGCTGCCTAACTTCCCTTCACTCCTGGGCATGACTATAGTTCTCCCCAAATGTGATTTCTCTTCAGCCAGTGACGGGTTCGGGGGATTAACCAGTCCAGACCGAACTCTAGTTGGTCAGGGGATTGTTCTGTTTGCTTAGTGATTGGAAAAATCACATGTATAGAAAGTGAAGCTGAAGGGGAAAGGACCAACATAGAGTCCTAGCGTATTGTAGAAATTCCAACCCATAATTTCTGTCATATCTTTGGGTAACCAAAGCTCTCAGAGCTGAAATTTGACCAGCTAGAGACCCCAGGGAGGCTGGATGTCAAGATTTGGGTCAGAAATACTAATTTGTCTAGTTGGTGTCTGGCACGTCACTGGACTATTTTTTTTTTCTAGTGTGGGGACTTGAACCCGAGACTTTTTCACATGCTAGATGAGTACAGCCTCACTGAGCCGCCTACCACATCTTGTCTCTATTTTGTTACAGTACTTTGGAACTGAAAGGCTTAGACTGCCTTGTCCTTTGCATTGCCCAGTTTTATAGGTGAGAAAAAGTCTCCAGTTTCACACGTCTGCTGACATGTACATTTAATCTGCATTTGTGGTTTTCATTGTGGATACGTAACTGAGACTAATTCAAGTTCTATGGCTTTCCAACATCTGTAATGACTTTTCAGCACCCCTAACCCACAGAAAGCGCTCTCACTACCACTGGAACAGCTGTGAGGGAGATTAGTGAGCCTGAGATGAGACAGTATGCCACACAAATAGATATGTATCTGGGTCATCCGAGAAAATGCTGTGGGAAGGGCAGAGTGATGCCTACAGACATAATGGTCACATGCGGTTTTTGCTTGGTTCGAGTATACTATATAGGAAGAGAGGGTACAGAGGTGCCTATCTCCTGTTATGGAGAAGACAGAACACTCAGTAAACACGCCACAACAGTATGCATCGTGGGACCTGTGCTGATGAGCCCTGGTCCGAGTCCTGTGTCTGTGTCTCTTTCTATGGAGGGGCTTATGAGAAATCTAGCTGAGACATTACGTTATCAGCCTAGCTAGGGAGGTTGACGATTCTAAGTTTATTCCCTCCGAGGCTGGCATATCTCCGTGAGTGTTCCAAGGAACACCTAGAGATCGTAGCTTTACTGTTAACGTTGCTTGGGTAGTTGAAGTCTCCTCTGCTCATGACCTTTGGATTTTTGCCCCGAAGCAAAGGAAATAATCCCTTTATCAAATATTTGCTAGCCTGCCTAGAATATAAATGTTCTCCCTGCTGCATTTTCATTGATTATTGAAAAGTTCACAGCTCACACCACATAGGATGTATGAGCCGGCCATGGGTATGTGTGTCTGTGGAGTTAGGAAGGGTGTCTGTCTGTCTAAGAACACTGTATAGTTCCTAGAGTTTGTCTGGGTTTGTCCGCCTTTGCATTCTTAGGTGAGACCTAGTGGAGAGGGTGGCATGGTAGTGGAAGGAAGGGGGATGCGGTCTGTGGTGATGAATGTAACCCGTCATGTGTTAGGATGGGGTAATTAAAAGGCAATTGGAAGACCACACTCCTCCCTGTGTTATAAAGAAGGGCATCAGAAGCTCAATGAAGGGAGATTATTTGGGTTAACTTGATGCTGCAGAGTAAACGTAAGTCAAGTTGATGAGTTCAAGGCCAACCTGGGCTACAGATCGAGACCCATCCTACCAGGACTAACACAACAACAATAAGAAAAGTTAAACCAGGGTCCAAGCATAGACTCTTTGGCATCCCGAAATAAATAAATTAAACCCTTGTCCTTAGTTGTGAAGTTGCATCAGATAAAAGATAAAATGATAAATAAACTGAATATTTATTTGGTCAGCAGAGTAGATTGACTTTTGTTCCCCATGTGACTAGAAGTGAGTAGATAGAAATTTCAAGGAAATCTTTAAACCATAGTATATGTTTTAAAGAGTACAGAGATTTTAATAAAATATACATAGGATCAGTTTAAAAATATTCCTGGTTAAATACTGCCAGATTTACTGCACATTATATTATTACAACCTCATATAACAGTCAACTTCAGAGGTTTTAATAGTAAGGAAAGCAGGCTTAGCCAGCTGGCTGAAACCTGTTCAATGACGATTTAAATAGTGTGTGACAGAAACCAGGTACACAACACAGTAAAAGTCATATGATATGGAAAGCACTCACCAGTTATAATTAAATTAGGCTTTCTATTTCCCAGGCCAGTGTTTTTGTTTTTGTTTTTTTTAATCAACAAATAGTTTAGGAAAAAGAAAAGAAAATCATGAAAGGAAAAGCAGTTCGGGGTACACAGTTATAACTCCGGCTCCAGTTTATTTGTTTTGATGACAGAGACCAAACTGAGGACCTAGAGGATTCTGGGAAGGCTCTCCACTCCTGAACTACTCCTCCTGACCCCCCTCACCCCGTTTGATATTGCCTCCCCCTGCTCCTTCCCAGCTCCCCACAGCTCATACTAGGAAATTCAACAGCTTAATCGCTGAACTTCTCAGACACAGGGTCATAGGAGAAGGGGTAAGAATGGGGAGGGGGATGGGGCAGGCCCTGGGTCACTGTGCTGGATTCATGTTCCCATGAGTAAGGCTCTGAGAGAACATGCCATTTCTGGCTGTAGGCAAATTCCCAGCATCTTCAGCCTGAGGTAGCTGTAGAAAGGATTTTCTCCTTTCTCTCCTCTCCTACTTCTTTTTCCTCCCCTCCCCTCCCCTTCAGGAGTTCGGGGCTGAAAATATTGTTTTGGAAAGACAGTAGACATCGGGGAGGAACTTGTTTTCCCGTGAGTGGCTAATGCTGCGTGTACCATGAGTTTATCAGTGTGACCCCAGCTATGTCATTTTGAGCAAACCCCTTTCTGTAGACAGTGTGAGGTGGCTCTCTGCTGGCCTGAAGTATGGGACACTTACACTGTAGGCGAGTTCTCTTGCTCAGACTTGCCTGCATCCAGCTGCACTCAGCGCATGGGCTGCCTTTTTGATGGAGACCGACCTTATAGCTCTCAAAGTCCCAGAAAATGTTATCTAGCCCCTTTACAGAAAAATGGTCTTGATACTCAACAATTAAGAGAGTTGACTGTAGAAGGACGAGAAGGAAGTCTTGCCAGGATAATTTGGGGGCCCGAGGTCAGGGGGGTTCCACAGATAGAAGCATTTAGAATCTAAGGGGCGTAATAGAATTAGTAAGGGAACAACAAATTTCCTGCAGGGAGCAGGATGGTGAGGCATGAACGACAAGACTTTTGTCGCAGGCTCCTGCCACCTGAGCTTCAGGATGGAAAAGCTGCTCTAATTCCATTGAATTCGTTCCTAATAATATGCCAATTTTTTTTTTTTCAGCGCAAAAGTCACATAAAATAAAATACTTCGGCGACAGGGAGCTGAATAGATTTCTTTCAAATGAAGCTCTGTTCTCCCACAGCTGGGCCGTGCTGGCTTTTCACAGTTTGGGAACAAAACCATCTTGTGGGATTTGACCTTGAGTTTTTAAGCATTGATTGTGAACTAGATGATTAGATTCCCTTGCCCCAGCAACCAGAATCCTTTTCACCACTTTGCATGTATTACATACCCACCTCCCCAGGCAGCCGGTACTGTAGAAAATGTCCTTAAGGAACCACCACAACCCTGGCAAGCTTTCTCAGATCACCCGCTCCATCACTGAAGAGGCCAAAAGAGTGAAGATTATTAACAACGAAGTGTGAGTTTGGGCCAACCACTCCTGCTCTGCAAAGATATAAAACATTAGGCACACTTTATTTTCCAGATGTGACTAATACGGTCTGCCTTAAAAGGTTATTAGTGTGAGTCCAGCTCAATGCGCAGCCATTACTGCCATCCCGGAGAGAACCTCTCCTGGGGTTCCAATGTGAAGTGTCTCCTGTAGGCTCACCTGTCACTTGGTCACCAGCTGCTGGTGCTCCTTTAGAACTGTCAGGAGGTGAAGCCTCTCTGAAGGAAGTGGGGTGGGTCCTGAGATTTGATTGACTCCTGACTAGGGATCCCAGGATATCAGCTCCCTTCTGCCTCCCGCCGTCAGACCTTCCATCCCTGATAGACTGTGTTCCTTCTTAATTCATGGTCCTTGCTGATGAGTAAACTCCTCTCTCCTTAAGTCCCTTTCCTGGTTGTGTTTGTCACAGCAATGAGAAGAATAACGAACACACTTTCTTAGAGCACAGGTGTCCTGCCTGCTGTCCTAAGTGTGTGGGACACTTAGACTTACAGGTAATTCCCCTGGTTCAGGGTTGCCCCCATATAAGCAGGTCGGCACTGCTCACATGGGTACAAGGAGCTCTATGGGTTGGCCACACTCCTGACCTTGCCTCTCTGTGGCCTTCTGTTTCACCTTGAGAGGCTAGGGGATGGGATCAAGCTCAATAGTTTATAAGGCATCTTCTAACTCTTTGATTTGGAGGCCTTCTGTGGCAGTGTGGGCAGTCCTCTTCAGGGCCCTGTGGTGCTTCCCTGCCTGAGGTGCCTTTGAAGTCAGCAGGGGAAAGCAGTGGGCCAGGGAATCCCTGGGGCTGGAGAGAAGGGACCTCTTGGGGTTGCTCTAGGACAGGACTCTGGAAGTTAGAGGTGTGGGGATGGGCATGTATCAGACCACAAGCAAGGTGTGGCTGAGTCTGGGCTAATTTTGCCCAGCTTTGGAACAAAGGAGAGAGGCTACAGGCATGACATGTGTCAGCCTTTCCCGTCTTGCTAAAGCCATCACTGGGCTAATGTTTGGACTTTCCAGGGTCACACCCAGACTCAAAAGTGTCCAGGTACTTAGACTAAGGAGAGGGACAAAGTCATTAGAACAGGTCACTGAGGTCTGCAGGCACACAGAGCCAGGGCTCCCCTTGCTAGAGTCAAAGAACCCTCTGTGGAGAGAAATGGCAAGTTTGAGCAGACTCAAGATTCTTCCAGTTACTCAAGAAGACAGTGTTTCTCTGGAAAACTTGTGTGTGTGTGTGTGTGTGTGTGTGTGTGTGTGTGTGCTTTATTGGCTTTGTTATTTTGCATTCAGAAGAAAAGTAATGAGCCCCCAGCAGTCAGTTCCAACCAGATAAGGCTTTGTGCCGAGTACTTTATCATTCCATGTAATTCGAAGCTCATACAGGGTTGCGTTTGCATGTAGTCAAGGGATAAATGGAAGCTCTCTGAAGTCAGGATCCCACAGCCTTCGAGTTGGAGCAGTCTGCAGCTAAAATGCAAACCCAGATCTTAGAGCAGATTGGGGTGCACTCTTGCTTCCAAAGTACATTTCTAAGCCTAAGCTCTGCTGCTGCTGCTGCTGCTGCTGCTGCTGCTGCTACAGGCCAAGAGAGCAAGTACCTCACTTTTCATATTAACATAGCTCGATGTTCTCAGTCCCAGCTCTGACAGTTCAGGTCACTGAACTATCTGTTATTGGAGGCTTCCCTGAGCACCACAGGATGTCTGTGACACCATGCCTGGCCTCTAACTCATATGGTGCCAGTAGCAGGCCCTTCTCCTTCAACTCTATCGCTCAGTGATAACAACATCCAAAGTTTGCAGACTTTGCCGAAATCCCAGCCTTGCTTCAACAAAATGAGAGTCAGTCATGTGACCCACATGTCCATTTGCCATCAAAAGAAAGATCTATATATTAATTCTTAAAAAACTGTGTTCCATTTTGTTTTCTTTTCTACCACAATTCTATTGCTAATGATCCCTGCCTGGCTGAGATCCTGGCCGTGTGTCACTGGGAAACCTTAGCCTTCCTGGCAGCCTCCCAAATCTCTCAAACACTTTCTCTTTGAAGCCCGGAGCCTCCGAAGGAAGTATTAAGAGCCAACCAGCTATGAAAGCCGTGCGCTCTTCTCTCAGCTAAGTGCCTCTGCTCATGCAGTAAAATGTTTCGGTGGCAGGAACATATGGCATCAACATGGCCTCTGAGAGCCATGCTTAGAGGTTAACCAGCGTGGAGGAGAGGGAGACAGGTGGTGCTATGCTCAGAAAGTGGACAGGATTGGACCTCCTCTTCCTAGAGGACTGGGCTGGGCTTCCTTGGGGTACTCGATTCTGTATACTTCCTGCTTTGTGTGCAATAGTGCTAGTGCCTTGGCACTGTCATGGACTGTTCCCTTAGTAAGGCTTGCTCTAGATCCTAGCATCTACCACAGAGAGAGACTTGGAGCAACCATATAGGCCAGCATTAATCCTAGGTCCGACGCCAGGCAGGCACCCACCTTCCATTAGGCAGTTCGGCAGTCATGCCCTGCATTCTGAGTCCCCAGGCTCTTGAGGGGTGGCATCCATCACTTTGGAGACTCTGAGCAGACAATTAGCCTAGAGTCTGGGTAAGAGATCAGCTGTGGAGGCGGCATTGTGTCCCAGTTTAACAATTCCAGGACGAACAAGGCTAGCAAAGGTCATTGGCATATTCTATCCACAAAGCATATCGACTATGAAGTTTCCCAGTCATGCCAAGAATGAGACATTTCCCTCCTGGCTGCCATCATCAAGGCACGTTGTTAGTGGGAATTTGTAAATTGAATTTATTTTATCATCATCATTATGTGTACACACACACACACACACACACACACACACACACACACACACACACACACACACACCTGTACACACACACACACACACACACACACACACACACACACACACACACACACACACACACCATGGCGTTTGTGTTGAGGTCAGAACACAACATTGTCTGTCTTTTTACCTTATGTGGGTTTTAGGAATCAAACATGTCATCAGGCTTGCACGGTGAGCACTTTTATACACCAAGCCATTGCACTGGTCCTATAACGGATACATTCTTGAAATTCATTCCAAGAACATATGTTTTTAGAATAAGTAAGGACCATCTGGAAAAACATTTCCCCCTTCAAATGGGGTCTCACATAACCCGGGCTGGCTTTGAACTCCTGTCTATCTAAGGATGGTCTTAAATGCTGATTCTCCTGCGGCCATTTCTGAGTGTTGAGTTTATAGGCACAAGCTACCAGCTTTATACATTGCTAATGGTTTAACCCAGGACTTCATGTCCTCTGCCATGTCAGCCACACACACAGAGCTTTACCTAGAAAAATCTCTCAAAGGCAAATGCAGTGGGTTCTTCATGAAAGGATGTGTGGGGACACCCTGAGCTGTAGTTGAAAGTGGGCTCTGTAAGTGAGTCTGTGAGCATCCATGCCTGGCACACACACAGTGGGAATGTGTGGGCCAGGTGGCCTTGTTTAAATTCCAGCTTAGTCTGTATATATACAATACACACATGCACATACGTATGAACTGTTTTGAACCTCATTTCATGCTCAGGACTGGGGAAGGATGTTCTGCATCTTAAAATGCTTTCTTTTGGTAAGACTAGAAGAGCATATTTCAGACTTCTGAAGTATTTTCACACTAAGTATCTAGGGGCTCCAGCTTTTTTTCATTTCACAAATATTTATTGAGCACCTACTGTGTGCCAGTCACTTACCCAGAGACTTTGGATTCAGCAGTGAAAATAGGCACCAATCTTACCTCCTCCTCCTCCTCCTCCTCCTCCTTCTTCTTCTTCTTCTTCTTTCTCTTCTTCAAGCTTGTTTAAAAATCTATTTTGTTTTAGTGTGGGGAGGGACATGTGTACATGTATGTGTATATGTGTTAACTTGGTATGCTCATGTAGAGGCCAGATGTCAACATCTGATGTGTTCTCAATTGCCCTCTGCCTTATTTTTTTTTTTTTTTTTTTGAGACAAGGTCACTCATCGAACATGGAGCTCACTGAATTGCTAGACTGGCCAGAAATCCCCATTCCCCAAGTTTTCCTGCCTCCTCCTCCTCCTCCTCCTTCTCCTCCTCCTCCTCCTTCTCCTCCTCCTCTGTGCTGCAACTATGCACTATACTTGTCTTTTATATAGGTGCTGGGGATTCAAACTCAGTTCCTCATGCTTGCAGAGCGAGGACTTCACTCACTGCCCTGTTCCCTCATCTCACTTTCTGGGAACTTACATGGTTCTGCCATGCCTCCAGGAGAGAAGCCTGGTGTTCAGTGATGGTTAGAGCATGTGTGAACAAACTCTGCCCCGTTCACTCTGTGTTCTGTACTGGGGGAGGAAGGTTGCACCAAGAACAGAGATTTTGAAACACAACCTCAGTGGTGGGTGGACTGGATAACTGGTACATGAGCAATTAATTCAGGGACTGAAAAATGTAAATTCATGACAGGCATCATGACAATCTAAGAATTTTCAAATACATTTCTGGGTGAAATAATTCATTAAGGCTTACCAAGGGATGTCAAGGCATGGTGCCTAGAACATACTATGTAAACATTGGCATGAATGAAGAGAGCTGTCACTCATAGTTGCATGGGCCTTGCACTGCACATCTCCAGGGCATCCCATTCAGATGTTAGAGCTAATGCACAGGCCGCATGGCCAGGTACAGCAGCTTTATTCAACATCTTGTTCAAACAGTCTCGGTAAGTCCTTTCTATGCTCTATCTACTATTTCAGCAGTATTTCCCTATGCTGTGGCAGAAGTGGAACCTGGAGCCAGAGAGATCAATTCTTCCCTGGGTTCATGTAGTATTCCAGGGAGGGGCACTCAGTCAGAACACACGTGCATCCAACAGAGAGTTCCTGCATGGTGTTCAGGATGAAACTGTCCCTGGAATGAGATGGAGTTGGGGAAGCATTTAGGTCTCTGGGGTTCAACCAGAAGACACTGAAATGATGATTTTCCAGGTCTTGGGTTTTGTGGCATATGTTTCAGAGCCCTTTGACCGGTAAGTTCGTGTGACCTGTTTTCTCTGGCTGAAACACACCGTCCGCTGAACTCTTTCATCTGTCTTTTCTCAAAAGACTTGAGAATGATCCCAGAAAACACTAGCTGATGGAGGCTCTGGACACACCCCAGGCACTGTTGGCAATTGAGGGGTATCAGCAGAACTGGGGGGGGATCAGAGCCAACTCCAGTGAGCTGTCCCTGTTAGAACTCACTTTGAATGTCCGACCTTCCTCAGAGTCAGCAGGAAATAAGACGCATGATCTATCAGGCCTAGCCCTGGCTTCTCTTCGTCGTTCTGGCTGACTGTGCTTATAATCAGGCTCTTACACTTTTTGTCCTGTTCATCCTCCTTGAAAAAGTCAGGATGAGACAAGTAAGACATGACTCCTTGAATCATCCCAAAGACCCTGAGAGGAAGATTGCCTGTCTGAGACCTGGGGGTGTCGCACCCAGTGAGAATGTGGAAAGCCAGTCTCTAATGATGGCCCTCGCTCATCAGGGCCATTTAGTTAATTCTCAGTAAACACTCAGAACACCTAGTTCCCAGGGTCACCAAATGTAAAAATGAGGTTTTTATCGTATTGGGGAAGTATGGATAGAGACAGAGATGACCTTGAGGTTCAGAGATGACCTTGAAAGTTTGGTAGGAGATGAGTTTGAGCTTTTGGATTTCAGGAGGGGGTGACATACCTTTTGTGGACACATCTGACTCTGTGTGCTATGGCCATTCAAATGGCAGAGCCTGGTGAGCCTTAGAGAGAATCTACTTACAGTGGTGATTGCGATGAATCCTTGTAAAATGTCTTCCGAATGAAGATGGGGAGACCAAGGCAGAGATGTCTGTTGCTAAGTTACATGCTGGACCACGTGTCCCAGGGCATTATGTTCTTTGTTTTCCATCTTCAGACTGACTCCTGCGTAACTTGCGCTTTTTATACAGTATGAGTTCTCATGGCCATGGACAGGGCTATTTCCTTAAACAGGCAGGAGGCTGTGCTCTGATAATGAGGGTCACACTCCCTGCCCATAGTTAGTAAGCAATTACTCTGTCATTGGGCTTGAATTTATGTTCTTAGAGCACTTCAAAGTCAAAGATATTGCTTTCTGCCCATTTGACAGATGGTAAAGTTGAGGTCCACAGAGACAAATGGCCTCTCCACAATGACACAGTTATTAGAAATGCCCATCTATGTGTTTGTGTGTGGTGGGGTATATATGCATGTATATTTGCAGGTATTCACAAGAAGGCCAGAAGGGGATATCTTGCTTTCTCACTTTCTGCCTGATTGCCTTAGCATAAGGTCTCTCACTGAACCTGGAGCTAGGTAGGCAGCCAGCAGGCTCCAGTGATCGTCCAGTCACTCATCCATCCATTGTTTACATGGGAGTTACATGGAATGTTTACATGGATGCTAGGGATTCAAACTTAGGTCCTAATGCTTGAACACTCTTACCCACTGAGCCACTTCTCCACCCCAGCCTCATACTCTATGTCTTTTTTTTTTCTGTTAGATTTAAGATTTCTAGCAGGAATGAATTACCTGTAAATATTTCCTCTGTCCCACAAACTACCTGAGAAGTATCTTTTTCCCTACAGAGACAATTCTTTAGTTTCCCACACTTACTAAACATGGTGAATGTCACTGAGTCTGGCTTCACCTCTGTGGCTTGTTTTTCTTTCTTTCTTTCTTTCTTTCTTTCTTTCTTTCTTTCTTTCTTTCTTTCTTTCTTTCTTTCTTTCTTTCTTTCTTTCTTCCTTCCTT
>NC_034599.1:97821583-97824915 GCF_900095145.1 Mus pahari
CACACACACACACACACACACACACATATACACACAAACACACACACACACAAATATTAACATCCATTATTCATGAGCTTAATTTTAATTTTAATTTTCTTCTCTAACTTCTCTAAAAAATTTAAAAGAACTTTTAAATTATCCAAAGATGGTATATGGAAATACCATCTTTGTTGCTTAAATATGCAATAATAATAAACAAGATATATTCTACATATACATATTATCTATTTGCCCTTTTAAAAAATTGCTTACAACTTATAGAATCTTCTTATAGAAGGGTACATGAGGCAGGAAGGGAGAGAGATGCCATTCAGAGGTGAGGGGACCATTATTTGTACCACAAAATCCAATTTAATCATGGTCCGCCAGCCCCTCATCACTTTCCTTTTGTGCTTGCCCAGGTTAGGTAATTCCAGGCATCTTCTGACAGTTGCCATCTTGCAATTAAAATGCCAGGGCTGGCACGTTTCAGCATCTCAGTTTCCATGACCCCAGCTGTCAGCAGCTGCATCTGTTTAATCAGGACCCATGTTGCTCTCTTCCATCAAGCAACTTTTAACTTTCTCAGGTAACAGAAAACTTGGATGGAAGAGAAAGACATCAGTTGAATTTTAATTTAGTCTTGCCATGTAGAAAATATACTGAAGAAGTGGTCTAAGGATCGCTTGTCAATGGAAGAGTGGATGATACAGGTGCTGGGGGCCTGATCACCACCATCTTCTCATCCCCAGTCGGATGCTGAGGGTCATCAGAAGGCCTGGTACCCAAATGCAGTTGACAGAGAGCAGAGAATGGGCCCTTGGCTGGATAGATCATCACATGCCTTGCTGTCCCAGTTATGGAAGGAAGGAGCTATGAACCTCACTCACATGTTTCCTGGAAATGAAGGCGTGTGTCTCATGTGGGTTTGGTGTATAGACCAAAGACACCATCACCTCTAAATTCCCCAACAGCATTACTCCAATCAGGCTGTGAAGTTAAGTGACCCAGATATCCCTGACTTCTTTAACTTCAGAGATTCCCTACAGTGGAAGCCATGATGTCCTCTATAGTAGCTAGCTATGCTGATACATGGAAGGCCTTTATGTGTCTATCTGCTAAGGATGGGTCAGAAACACACAGAGGTCATCAAGAACCTACAGTCAATCCATTAACTCAGTGTTTCGTCAGCCCTAAGGGGCATGGAGCACAGGAGTGGAGTGGATGGGGGGGGTCGTCTTATAAATATACAGATTTTAAGGCATTGTGGCTGGAGCCTGAAGAGTTTGCATTTCTAACAAGTTCCAGGCAATAGAAGACCTCTAATCCGAGGGCCACACTCTGAAGGATGTCATCAGCTTGTTTTCACAGGGACCACCAGCTTTTTCAAAGGACTCTGGGGGAAGGTTGGCATCTTCATACAGTTTTTCCTAGATTGTTTTATTGACAAGAAAAGTTGTTTCTTATGTACACTTCCATATGTAAATAACTCTGCTGGCTGGTCACTTGGCTTGCTGGTCTGAGATATGTGAGTCTTAATGGACCCGTGGAGGCCAGAGGACAAACTAAACCACTGAGCTGTTCTCTCCTGCTACCTTGTGGGAATCAGGGTCAAGCATAGGTCTTCGGGCCTCCTGTAAGTAATACATGCTTTTACCTGCTGAGCCCAGTTTGTGTTTTCTTTTTAAGCAGAGAATGGACTTGTCCAAGCCGGCATCATGCTTGCCCACACCCTTCACTCTTCCTAGCAGAGTGGGCGTTTCTGGAAGCGACAGGCAAGGACAGGATCAGGGTCTGCTCCTTCCCATGTGCCTCATTGTTTTTTTTTTTTTTTTAACCGTTGCTCTGTTAGGATGGACGTGGAAAAGGTAATGCATTTTAGTAAGACGTGGCGTGTAAACGTGAAGAAATTCCCCCTGCAAAGTCCTTTGCTTTGTACTTAAAGCAGAGTTCAGTTCCTTTCAAGAGCCCCATTGCGATGACAGTCAGGAACACGTTAGTGACAGTCTCAGCTCCTGTCTCCTTCTTTCTTCCCCTGAGGCTGTCTGCTTTGGTGTGTTTTAAGTCAAACCCGCCATGTCTGGAGCCATTGGTCTTTGGTCTCTGAGACGCCTATGAAGGCTGGACTGGGCTGATGGGATGACTGGGTGGGATAAATAAGAGAAGTTGAGAGAGGAGGCACAGGTGCTTGTTTAGCATTGTGGGTGTATGGCAGGGAGATTATTTGCTACGGAGGCTGCGCTGTGATGGCCTCATCCTTCATTAAGGGGCACACTGAGAACAGCATGACATGGGTAAGAACAGAAGCACTTGCACAAGCCTGTAGGGAGATAGGATGATTCTCTTCTTCAGCCACAGGTGATCATAGGAAGTTAGAAAGGTGAGTGTGTAGGGTCTGGGCATCGAGAGTTCATGTGGAATGGATGACTGAAGTCATCACTTGAGAGCACCCTAAATCACCTCCTTTACAGCCACATGTACAGCATTTGCCTGGATTCAGCCTTTGATTCTTGCAGGAGACACCTCATTTTGGGAGTAGATGGGAAGACAGAGCCATAAGACCCACCTCCCCCTACCTACTTCACATAGACAGGTGTTTTCAAGACTGAATTCTTGGAATCTTATACTCAGTATGCGTGGGTTCTTTGTTTTTATTTTATTATCTATCTATCTATCTACCTATCTATCTGTCCATCCACCCACCCTGTTTGTGGGCATGCATATATCATGGGGGCATATATGATGTCATAGGACAGTTTGTGAGGCCAGGCTCATTCCTTCCATCATATGGGTTCTAAGACTGAACTCAGGCTCTTGGGCTTAGTTTGACCCCCTGATTTCCACAAGTCCTTCCTCACTGAATTATCATGCTGGCCCACTATGTATGTTTGTTTGTTTGTTTTTAATAGTACTGTGTTTTGAATATAGGGCCAAACACACTGGGCAAATGGTCTACCACTGAGCTCTACCCAGCCCTGGCTTTTACTGGCTTGCTTTAACTTTGAGACAGGATTTTACTAAGTTACTTATGCTGGCATTGAACATACACTACAACCAAGAAAGGCCTTGAACTTGTGACTTTCCTGTCTCATTCTCATGAGTAGGTGGAATTAAAGCCCAGACCTGCCTGCCCACCTTCCTCTCCTGCCTTCCTCTCCCTCCGTCTCTCCCTTCATCCCTCCATTCCTTCCTCGCTCCCCCTCTGTCTTTCTCAATTTCTCTCTCTTTCTCTTCCTCCCTCCCTCCCTCCCTCCCTCCCTCCCTCCTTCCCTCTCCTCCCTCCCTCTCTCCTTCCCTCTCCCCCTCCCTCCCCCATGTGTGTGTGCATTGCATTAATATAAGTATGTGTG
>NC_034599.1:97824920-97849814 GCF_900095145.1 Mus pahari
TCTCTCTCTCTCTCTCTCTCTCTCTCTCTCTCTCTCTCTCTCTTTCTCTTAGATGAAAACTATAAGATTCAGTTATTTCCTAAAATCCATCCCAGTTTAGAGTAGTTTGTTGTTTTGTTTTGTGTGTGTGTGTGTGTGTGTGTGTGTGTGTGTGTGTACACACTGATGTGTGTGCAGGGGGCTGCACTGGTATATGTGTGCACATGCATGAGGATCTGAGACAGTCTGAGTGTCATTCATCACAGGTGTGGGTATTGCTCCTCAGCGGGGAGCCACACACCTTGTTGGTTTGTGTGCCTCAAGAGTTTCATTTTATTTTTAATAAACTGAAATAAACTTAAAAATAATATGATCCTGTGTGCAGATGCTTGGGTCCCTGCACATGTGTAGACGCTGTAGAAAGATGTTGCCTGTCTTGCTCTATCACATTCCACCTTATTCCCTTGAGGCATGGCCTCTCTTTGAAGTTGGCATATAGAAAGTCCAGTGACCCTCCTGTCTTTGCTCTACCCCAGTGTTTGAGTTACAGGTGCATGTGAGCACCCTTGTTTGTTACAGGACTTCTAGAGGTTTGAACTCAGGTCCTTAAGCTTGTATGGAAACACTTAACCAAATGAACCAGAATTACGGTCCCTAGCTTTTCTTTTGAAACAATTGCTGTCCATGTGTGTGTGATGCTTTTTGTGGGCACGTTTGCAGCCAAATTGCCTTTATCATTTCATCTGTGGTCTATTGATTAAAATACCCACAGTGCTGACACTGTGTGTTCATCATAGCTGGACAAGGTTTCCCTCTGCCCTTCTGGGAAAGCGTTTTATTTCTGCTCTTCTGAATGAAGATTCATCACTCTTCTCATCGGTTTCAACCTTTGGATCTTGTGGTGGACCCGTTCGGCCTTTGTGCCCCGCAGGCCAGCAGATGAAATCACTTGCCAGTCAGAATTCAACTGAATCAGCCTTGCTGGTGCCTGCAGGTCATATCGTGGAGACTACCCCACGCCAGCTCTATTTTCTTTACACCTGTAAAGGGAAGAGAAACTAAAACTACAGGCTAAAGCCACTTTGCTTTGAAGTGGTCACACGGAGAGTATGTTCTGGGTTGATCTAGGTAAGGAAAGCCACATTTCTAAGCTTTAGTTTTTCCAACCTGAAAAGTGTGGTGGTTACATGACGGAACTTGGTTTTTCAGGATGGAAGACAGAGGTGGGGAAGCCTCGTTCATGGTTTATGCTTTCCCTGTGTATTCGAGAGGCTGCCGCCTCAGGACTTGCACACACTTTTCTGTCTGTCTGGAGTGCTTTGCCAACCACTCCCAAATTGTCAGCTTCCTCATCCCTTTAAGATCTTACTCAAGAATTTCCAACTCAATGAAGGTTTGGCTTTCTAAAACTTTACCGCTTCCATTAGCGCTCTTCCTTCTGTTCCTGTTCCATTGTTTACTCAAAATCATCTAATACACTGGGTTTCTCTCTCTCTTTTTTTATATGTTGCTGTTCCCCTCCTAGAAAGTCATAAAGTCAAGAAATCATGTGCCCTGATTTTATCCCTAATGCCTGAGGATACAATAAATATTAGTTAGATTAATGGACTGTGCTTACACATCCCAGCATTTAATAAGCCTGTGCCTGGGCCATCTCACATTGCCTCCTCTTCATTTATCACCCAAGCTCCGTAGCTGGATTTACCAGATAAACACTTTCTTCATTGACTCAGAGATTCCCCAAAGCCAATCTCCTTCCCCTGTCTTTAAATCCCATTTTATGATGGCATTATCCCTCCTGCCCCCGGATCTTGTTTTCTGATTATCTCACTTGAATGAATCCCATCGTCCCAACTATTTTTTGCAAGCTTCTTGTTAGCAGAAATGAATAGTTCATTATTCCATTTTCTTCTTCATGCTACTTTGAGCATGGTGGATGTTTGGAGGCTGATGAAGCTGCCTCAGTTTGTGCTGGGGATGTGGCACGCGACTTCCAGCTTTATCACTTACTAACTAGAGACCCCATGGCCAGTGAAGAGGAGGAAAGGGAAGTTCTAGCCAGACTCAGTGCCCACATGAGTGAGGTGTGTTTACTTGTGAAAATCCTTTGGGTCACACCTTTCTCCATCACTCTAGGATGCTCAAAATGCTCTGGTCTTCTTTTCTTGCCCAGAAATTTAGAGTGGAAAGAAGGAGTGAGAAAAAAATTGAATATCAGAACAGTCTAAAGGATTTTTACAGTAAAATCCCGTGGACTTAACAGTTAGGTTCTAGCATTACAATTTTAATGTGATTGCTTTTTCACAAATCTTTCCATTTGCCCACTGGTTTCTGTACTAACACATTTTGTAGTTGATGCATTTTGAAGCAAACCACAGATATTGTATATTTCTGGTTTGAATATGCTTTACTCAGGAAGTAGTACTATTAGGAGGAATAGCCTTGCTGGAGTAGGTGTGGCCTTGTTGGAGGAAGTGTGTCACTGTGATGGTGAACTTTGAGACCCTCTCCCTAGCTAAGACACCTCTCATCATATCAGCATGTGTTATATTAGAGTTCAGCATTACAATGTCAACACACATGTGAATGTCTTAATTTCATTAATTTGCTTTTCAGTGGTGCCAAGTGTGTTTCCATGTTTGGCTTCTTCAGGTCATCCTAACTCGTGGAAAGGGTGAAGAAGAAGGCATTTAACTTACAGATATTTTAGGGTGCGTGATTGGACATGGCTTTCTTGTCTTGAGCATAGATTGGTATCTAGGATACCCTTAAACACAGCTAAAGAAAGTCTTTGACCTTCAAGGAGAGTAAAAGTCAGCTGCTTTGCTTCAGATCTGATGTGGAGAGAGGAGCAAAAGAAAGAATGGCTGGAGATGGAGAAGGTGAGAGAAAGGATGGCTGGAGGTATCTACATCCATGTCTTTGCTTTCTCAACCTGGCTGACAGTACTGTGTAGGATCTGTCTACAACTGGAGTTAAGAAGGGAATCTCTCAGTCATTCATCATCTCATGGAGTAGATAACCAATGCAAACTCTGGGAGACAATCTTCCTAGAATCAGCGTCTCCTTGCACTAACTGCAAACATTCATGTGGTTGAGTCTTCTAAACAGGCACAACAGAGGTAAGTGCTCCGAGGTATAGGGAACAGCCCATGAAAGCAAGGGCAGAAAGACTGTAAGAGCCAGAGGTGCATTGGGGACTGGGGAACAGTGTCTTTGGCATGGCATGGCCTTGATACTCTTGAGCTCACAGTAGATGTCATCACTGCACAAGACCTTATAAAACTGAGCCTGTGTACAGTTTATCCTTGACCAGAGCAGAGTTTACAAGGCTCCATCTATCTCAAAGGATCTATTGGTAGTTAATGGTTGTTGGGAGGGAGAACTGTTTCCTTCAGCAGTATCATCCCCAGTAAGGTATCTATGCTTCTGCAAGCAGCTCTAATAATACTGACTGGGTCATAAAAGCCAACAAAGGCCAACACAAACCAAAGTCCATACGAAGAGGAAGAGAATCAGAAGGGGCCGAGAGGGATAAGAGATGGCAATGGTGCATTAATATGATAGATATATTATATAAATATATGACAATGCCACGTGAAATCCTTTATTATATCAAATTAACATACGATAAGGAAACAAAAAAAAATCATAGTTCAAATTGTCCTCATCTCTACAATCAATCTGCAATCTTTATTCTTAGGCTTCTGCCACATGTGTAAGAGAGAGGATTGTTTTGGAAATAAACTTAAGAAGCCATGCCTTCCTGTCCACTCTACACTTGCTCTCACTCCCTTAATGGAGTAAAGGCTTACATCCATGTAAACCCTCTCTCTTTTTTTTATTAGATATTTTCTTCATTTACATTTCAAATGCCATCCCGAAAGTCCCTATACCCTCTCTTGCTTGAGGAAAACCAAGTCTGGCAAGTTCCTTGGTGAAAGAGAGAGAGAGAGAGAGAGAGAGAGAGAGAGAGAGAGAGAGAGAGAGAGAGAATCAAGGCAACTGGAGTGTAGGGATGAGAGCTGAGAGAATGTGGGTTTTGTCCTTCGTAGGTGTAACTGTGAGAACAGCATTCATCAGGGTTCTGCATGGAGACTGTCATGTTCCTCTGGAGGTCTAGCTACTCTGCAGTGTAACACTCTACATTGTAGAAATTTGGGTATAATTTTAAAATCTCTGAGCCTCAAGGGCTTGTTGAAGTGAAGGAGCCTGGGGAGATCAGAGTCTAAGCAAATCAGTGTCACCCCCAGACTCATGTCTGACTGCTTCTGCAAAGTCACGTGACAGAGTCATGTGACAGAAGTGCTTGAGGCACTGGGAGATGCTGGAGTCACCGTCCTGGCTGGATTGTTTGTTTGTTTGGTGAAAAAGCAGGACTCTGCATCAAATATATTCTAAGGAACTCAGAATTCAGAGCTCGAGCCAGGCACGTACCTTGGTTAGTAAGGAGAGCACCTGCCTAGCTTCCACACAGTCCTGGGCTCCATTCACCAAACCACACAAACCTGGTATGGTGGCACATGCCTGTCATTATGGTACTTAGAGGTGGAAACTAGAGGATCGGAAGTTTAAGGCCTACCTAACCAAACCTCAAACCCAAACCAAATCAAAGCACACACACACACACACACACACACACACACACACACACACACACACACGTGCACGCGCATGAAAAGTGGAGTTGGGGGATCAAAAGGTCAACAGGACAGCAGTAGAGAGTGTTGAGGTGCAGGCTGTGGTGTCTCCTATAATCTCTTCGGAGTTGGTCATAGGAGGGTCAGGAGTTAAAGGCCATCCTTTGCTAAGACCAAGTTTAAGACCAGTCCAGGCTCTGTGAGTCCCTGCCGCAAACAAACAAACAAACAAACAAACAACCTGCTTCCTAAAAAGCTCCCAAATGTCTCCCCAAACATACAAACAGCCAGAGAAGGGGGGTAGGGATGCAGTTCACTTGACAGAATGCTTGCCTGATGTGTGTAAAATTCAGTCCAACAGAGCTGTGGAAAATGAGAGTGCTGGTGTGCACATGTAATCTTAGCACTCAGGAGGTAGAGGCAGGAGGATCGGAAGTTTAAAGTGATCTTTATGCTTGAAATTTCGTTTGAGGTCAGCTGCGATGGGCTATGTCTGTAAAACACTGACTCAAAACCAAACCAAACCAAACAAACAAACCAAAACAACAACAACAAATAGGAGAGAGAGAGAGGAAGGAGAGAGAGAGAGAGAGAGAGAGAGAGAGAGAGAGAGAGAGAGAGAGAGAGAACAGGACTGATTTGTGAAGAGCCAGTAGCTTTTCCACTCCTGGGTAATTCTGGGTAATTGGCAGAGCTACTCCAAAGTCGTGGGCCTGGGCACTACTGACACTGGCAGCCCTGCTGGCCCTGGCTCAGGGGTGGAGTGGGGATAGGGGTGGCTACCTGTTCCCCTCAGGTCCCCTGTGATAGCTGCTGACCCCACTGCATGCAAGTTTCCTTCCATCTAGGAAAGCTTTTATGTTGGAGGGGTGCAGTAGGTGGGATGTGGAGGGACTGTAAGTTGTGCGTAATAAGGTGTGTCTAGTCAGGCCACAGGGAGGAGGGTCACACAGAATGCCCAGAACAGACATTACTTTGTTGAACTTATGCTAGGCCTACAACACAATCAGCGATACTATGAAACTTGGGAGATGGTTTTGTGCTTGCCATGTGACTGTGAGGAACCAAATTGGGATCCCTGAACCTCACGCAAATGCAGGTATGCATGGCAACCGTCTGTCATTACAGCTTCTGAAAGCATAGGGAGGTGATGAGTGCAGCACGCTGGCCATAGGGAGGTGATCAGTGTGGCACGCTGGCCGTAGGGAGGTGATCAGTGTGGCAAGCTGGCCATAGGGAGGTGATCAGCGTGGCACGCTGGCCGTAGGGAGGTGATCAGTGTGGCACGCTGGCTGTAGGGAGGTGATGAGTGCGGCACGCTGGCCAGCAGTATGCTCTGGGTTTCATTGTCTGACTGTCTCACTGAATAAGGAGGATGAACCATCAAGGCTGAGTCTAAACATCAACCTTGGTCCTTCATACAAATATTCACCCATGCATATGTGCTCACATCCATACAAAGCATGGATACCACACATACACACACACACACACACACACACACACACACATATATGCGCACATACACATGCATACACACATACACAGATACACAGATATAGACACATGGAGACATAGACAGATGCAGCCATACACACAAAGCCACACACACAGATATACACAGACATACATAGACACACAGAGACTCACACACTGACATCACATTGACACAGACAGACACATACACACATACACAGACACACCCACATACACAGAGACACAGACATACACAGATTCACACAGTGACACACACAGACATTACACACACATACACAAACACACACAGACATTACATACACATACACACACACACACACACACACAGTAAATAGAAGAAAAGAAAGAATGTTCAGGAAGATCTATTTGTAGCATCAATTATCCAGGGTTGTATATGGCATTCTTATCAAGTGTGATAGCACAGCTGCCAGAGAGGCAAATGGAAAGGTGTCATGAAGCACACACAAGAGAATACAAATGTTAAAAGAGCGAGAGAGACTCAGAATGTGGGACACAGACCCGGGACCGCAACAGACATTCTAACAGGCCGGCCCACAGAAGAGCAGGCAGAAGACAGCTATTTAAAAATAATAATAAAGGGACATTACATAGCTTGAGGAATTTACACCTAATCTCCAAGAGTTAGTCTTGTCGAATTCAAAAAACAAAATCCAAAACCCAGAAAGGAACAATGAGCTTGGAGTTCTGACCGGGCAGCAAATGAAACCCACAGCATTGTTTGCAAAGTGGCTGCTTGCCTAATTCACTTGATATTATGTCACTCCAGAAATACAAATTGCTCAGCAAACAGCACTCTCATTAAGGCACTTTGCTGTTCAAAAAAATAAAAATAAAATAAAATAAAATCTTCCTCTGCTACTGTTACAGAACGATGTTTACACTGTAGCTTACCATTGAGTCCCTGTTAACTGTAGCAACTTCATTGCCACCAATCTAATTTAAAAAAAAGATATCTGTACCTGTGGCCTTGCTAGACATTCCATCCACAATACCATTTCTGATTATAAAAATGTCTCCATATTGCATGCAGTAAAAAAAAGAGAAATCTCTGGCTTCCTGCTTTAAATGAAAGACATGGTACTTAGTGTTTGTCCCACTCACCCAGTGTATTGGCTCTGGAAGCTATAGTTAGGTTTTTTAACCCATAGAATTAGTCTCTCTCTCTCTCTCTCTCTCTCTCTCTCTCTCTCTCTCCATCCCCTCTCTCTCCTCCCTCCTTTGTCTCTCTCTCCCTTCCCCTCTCTTTTCTCTTGGCTAGTCCTTTGATCTTGTCCATATAAACAAAGAAAAAAGAAGCAAATATAATGACTTGATTAGTATTATGTAGTTTCCTAGTAGCTGACTGAGGACTGATGGAAAAATTAGAAATATTAGCCCCTTGTCTCCTAGTGCTTGTAGCACTGTGCACATTCAGCTGTGAGCACCCAGCTGTGGCATAGGGAGGAGTGGGAGTGGGGACTTGTTTGGCTGATCTACAAAGCATGCCTTTGTGTTTGGGGTAACTGTAGCTGTTGGACTGTCTGAACATTGTACTCCCTTGAGATCTGCCCTTTTCACTGTTGGATAAAAGCAGGTTTTAATATGTCTGTTTCTTTCCCTGTTGCTGCGATAAAATATTCTGACAAAGTCAACTTAATGGAGAAGGGTTTTTCTTGGCTGATAGTTTTTAGAAAGATGTCGTCCATCAAGGCCGGGATACGTGTGAGCACAGAAAAGAAAGGCATGGTGGCAGACCAGGAGGGAGCAAGGTCACATTGCATCTGTGTTTGGAAGCAGACACTGGATGGGAAAGGGGCCAGACTCTAAAGGCTAAAGGCCTTCCCCAGCGACCCACTTCCTCCAGGGGGGCCCCACTTCCCAAAGGTTCCACACTTACCAAACAAGCACCTCTGGCTTTATGAATTCAATGACATGAGCCTATGGGGGAACATCTCACATTCAAACATAACAAATATCCTGGGAAACCCAGACATATGCAGACAGGCAGGCAGACACAAACACACACACACACACACACACACACACACACACACACGCACACGCACACGCACACGCACACGCACACACACACACATACGCACGCACACAGGCACACACAGACACAGACATACACACACACAGAGGCACACAGACACACACAGAGAGACACAGACACACACACAGACACACACACAGACACACACACACACACACACACACACACACACACACAGGCACACACTCTTTCAGGCAAATGAATTACAAAGTTGGAGGGATGCTAGAACCCAGAAGTTTTTCTGTAGACAATGATAGGTTTGCATCAAAACAATGATAGAGAAACATGTTCTTATCATACTTTCAAACATGTTCTTATCATACTT
The DNA here is from genome assembly GCF_900095145.1 of Mus pahari. Lineage (NCBI taxonomy): Eukaryota > Metazoa > Chordata > Mammalia > Rodentia > Muridae > Mus > Mus pahari. The sequence continues at coordinate 97,833,418 of NC_034599.1, forward strand.
TCTTTTTTCTTGCCCAGACTAGGCTTCTCTATGTAGCCCTGGCTGTCCTGGAACTCACTCTGTAGTTCACACTGGTCTTGAACTCAGAGATCCACCTGCCTCTGCCTCCTGGGATTAAAGGTGTGTGCCCCCCACCACTACCCAGCCTCATCATACCTTCTTGTTGTAGCCTGTTATTCCCCCCATAATCAACCTTGTAGGTCTCTACAGTTCTTTAAGCATTTGTACATTTTACAATGTTTCAGAAATACTGGTGCCAAACTTCTATCAATAGAATGCTAGGCTTTTTCTATGTCTAAGCACCTGTTTGAAGTGATGCAGCCATTTCTTCCCACACACAATCCCAGGTGTCTGGATCTTCTACACTAACCCCAAACCTATTGAGAGCTACTCACAGCAGTAACCCCTCAGGCTGATCTGATCATCCTAGGTCTGGGCTCTGCAAGCAGATGATAGCCTGGTAGAAAGGAATCAGGTGACGTGTCTGTCTGCATTAAATAAGCTCACTCTGTTCCCTAAGGTACGACGAACCACGGATGCTCTTAGGTACCTGGGTTCTCCGGATGCTCTTAGGTACCTGGGTTCTCCCTCCTTCCCCCCCCCGCTTGTTAATTCCCCCATTTCTCTCTGACACTACTGAGTTTCTCTCCTTCGAGGGAGCATCTTCCTCTGCTGACACCATGTGTCGCTTCCTCTTCCTCCTACCTGCTGGCTTTTTCAGATCCAGCCTCTTCGCTTCCCTGCCTGAGTTCACCCTATTTTTAATGGAATCTCTCCTCTGGTTCTCTTGGCTCCCCACCTACTCTCTGTGTTCCTCCACAATCTCCCAGCTATAAATAACCCGAGGCGCCCAACCTTTTGCTCTCATGGAGAAATGAATAATTAAAACTCCAAAGGAAGACACGTGGATTAAATCAGGCATTTGATTTCTTCAAAACACCGAGAGAGAGCATTTTATGGCATCCTATGCAAATGAATGAGTCACAGCCAATTACTTCAAGAGGGAAGAAAGTTGAGGGTTGGTTTTATCACTGGCCCATTACAAAAGGAGCTTGATAATGAGTATCAGATATTGGTCATGAAGGATACTTCCAAATTCAGCAGCGTGAACCACAGGTTCCCAACTGTGACATCTGTGACTGTGGAAGTTCTCTGACCAATGGTGCTGCTTCTTCATGATCCTTTTCCAAAATGATACATTGTAAACTCTGGGTGCTTGCCTGCTTAGTGTGCCTTGAGGACAATTTCTCTGTTAGGGACAATCTGGTCAGGAACTGGGGAGATGGCTCAGTTGGTAAAGTGTCTGCCATACATGCATGAGGACCCCATCTCAGAATCCCAAAACTCATGTTGAAAAGCCAGTGCCGTGGCCTGTGAGTGTATCCACAGCACGGTGGAACACCACATCCTGGGGCTCATTGGCCAGTTAGTCTAGCTCAAATGGTGAGATCCAGGTTCACTGAGAGACCCAGGGCTGGTGAGATGGCTCAGCTGGTAATGGGTTTGCTAACAAGCCTGATGACCTGAGTTTGATCCTTTGAACCCACACAGCAGAAGGAGAGAACTGATTCTCCCCCCCCCCAATTGTCCTCAGCAAGCATGCGTACATGCACACAGTCGAGATCTGGTGGATGAAATTTGATAATTGCAATCTTTCATAGACTATGGAGATAATGGATTTGTGAGACTTCTCCAAGCTTAGGTCAGTGGACTCCATATAGGTAATGTCTCAGGAAATGGGTGGTTCCATGGAGGATATGGGAAGGATTCCTGAGATTCCGAGCTGCCAAGCAGTTGCCTGGGAGGTGCTCAGCATTGGCCCTCTCATTCTCCTCCTTCTCAGGTTGGTTTCCTTCTAGAGTCTCCATGTTCTGCATCTTCTCTCTAGCTGGCATATCCTGCTTAGATAGGAGCCGGGGAGGTGCAGGAGTCAGGATGTGCTATGTCACGGTCAGATCTGCTGTTGTGGGAATGAACTCGCTGGAAGAAGTGTAAAGAAGCATTTTCCCGCAGGGGGGCCTTGAAGAACCTCATATTGGAAGGGAAAGGGCCTTCCCAGAGCTTTCGATGGGAAAGTGTTAGAAACACAAGAGGAAACAGAAGCTTGACTCTTTGGTAAACAAGCACACATAAACTTAAAGAAATATTGGTACTTTGTCCAAATCTCCTAACCTTAGATCTGACAACCAGTACAGTAGCTAAGAATGATCAGAGCTGCATGTGTGTGAGCATGTGTGTGTATGTGTTGGGGCATCTACTTCTAGAAAAAAACCACAATAAAATGAAACTTGCTCCTTAGAGGAAATTGTTATGAAGTGAAGTTTAAGGCATCTTTGAAGAGAGAAGGGAGAGATGTGCCTTTCTTTCACATTGCTGAGCAGCCTGTGCATTTGGCTCAACCAGTCTTGGTTTTGTCCCTTTTAACATTGAGTAACTGCTTTAAGGTACAAAGGACAATTTCATTAGAGCCCCCTCAACTCCCAGTAAATATGTTACTGTAAAAGTTTAGGTCCTTGGGGAGGAATCTCTGCTAATTGAAGCTAATTACTCGTTTTAACCTGTTCAAACCTTAGAGACGGCTTTAGGGTCTAGATCCAGGACACTCAGACGTGAGTCTTCGAAGGGATTTAATTAATTTCGTTTGCCTGCACTTTGCTGCCTGAAAGAAGGGAAAGTGTTTGGCAAACAGCGGCTTGTTTTGAGCAATGGCTGGGAGAAAAATTGCAACCATTCCATCTCTTCCTGAGCACCAGAATGGAATGCCTGGGAGTCTGGTTAAAGGGGGTATCACACATGTCATGCGGCAAGTGTTATGTGCCATGCATCATGATGTGATGTTAGCCGTAAGCTGAGAGTGTGAATGAGTGGGTCTCTGGCTCTCGTGCCTTCTCTCGGGTTCTTTTCCTGCTCTTCGGTTTGTCTTGTCCAACTTCGATGCGATAACTTTATCTTATGCTTTATTTTATTTTGTTTATTTATTTTATATTTTATTTACGTTATATTATTCTGTTATATTTTATTATTGTCCCTTAGAAGCCTGTTTTGTTTTTTTTGTTTTTTTGTTTTTTGTTTTCTAATGGGAGACAGAAAGGGAGTGGATGCAGAGGGAAGGGGAGGTGGGAAGGAACTGGGAGGCGAAGAGGCAGAGGGAACTGTAATCAGAATATATTATGTGAGGCAAGAATCTATTTCAGTAAAAGCAAAAATGCACATCATGGCTTCTCAGGTGAGAGCCAGATGCAGGGGTATAGCTCCTGTTGGTCCACCAGCCCCACTTGGAGAAGACAAGAGTTAGCATTTCAAACTGTCATCCCTTTACACTTGGGACTTGGGGTTATCTTTAATTTGTTTATGTAAGGTTACACATTACAAAAAGATTTAACCATAAGCCCTTCGGTATTTTTGGTTGGGACTGCATTGACCATTTATTTATCCTCCAGTCTGCAAAATTCAGACCTGTGCCTCCAGCTACAAGGACATTGATTTTTTTCTTATTAAAAATTTTCAGTTTTCAATATGTAAATCTTGGGCATATATTGATACTATATTTTGATCTTCATCTACAGTTTTTAATCTCATTTGTTTCTCCAGCATAGACTATATCTTAGTACATTATAAATAGCACTTTTGAAAAAATTTTAATTTCCTATTTCACAGTTAGCATATAGACAGAAATACTGTGTAAATATTCATGTATGATGTATGTGTGGCATGTGTGTACATGTGCTTGTATGTGTGCATGTGTGTGCATGTGTGTGCATGTGTGTATGTGTGTGTGTGTGTGTGTGTGTGTGTGTTTGTGTGTGTTTGTACATACATACATGAAGGCCAGAGTCTGAAGTTGAGTGTTGTTTTCAGTTACTCTCCACTTAATTTTTAAAGACAGAGTTTCTCTTTGGACATGGAACTCACCAATTCAGCCAGATGCCTGGCCTGGGAGCTCAGGTCTATCTTCACACTTCCCGACTCCTAGAGCTGGAGTTACTGAGGGTGCCACTGCTTCTGGTCTGGGCTGGGGCTAGAACAGTCACTCGGCCCCTCACAATTTGAGGGAAGCACCTGCTGACTGAGCCATCACCCCAAACACATATAAAGTGTTGTGCTTCCGTTTGCTCTGTTCTGTTTTTCTGTCTTTTTGTTTGCTTGTTTTGTTTTCTTTGACAGTGTCTCACTGTCTTGGTCAGGCTAGCTTAAATATCTCGAGACTCTTTGATGCTAGGACGCAGTGTCAGGCATGTGCCCCAGTGCCCTGTGTGGATAATGCTGTTTGGCAACCCTCGACTCCTGAAGCTTCTTGGCGGACTTTTGGGATAGTCACTTTATCTGCAGCTGGGGAGAACTTGATCTCTTCTTTTGCCATCTGGATGCTTTTCTTTGCAGTTTTGCATTAGCAAACCTGTCAAGGATGCGGTCGAATGAGAGCGCTTGACTGCTTTTCATTCTAGGAGTATTTGACAGGCAGGATTATAGAAGTCTGGGGATGGTGGCTTAGACCCAGGGCTCGTTGCCTGTTAACACATTTGGGCTATGACTTTTCATCCTCGCTGTGTTGACAAAGGTAGTTTGCCCTAAGTGAGACGTCCTTTCAGAGTTCAGCTTTAACCTGGGCATTCTGTTTCTGTTTCTTCTGTTCTTCAGCACCCTGGGTGACACCTGCCTCCCTGCTTCCATGAAATCATGCTAGGGAATGCAAGAAGATGCCCCTCCCTGCTCCCCGTTCTTCCAAAACCAGACGTTTTTCTGCTTCAGCAGCCCTTGCTTAAATATTAACAGTGTTTCTCTGTGGCCATCTGCTTCTTGGGAAAAAAAAATGCTGATCATGGAATACAATTTGCAAGTGTCCTGTGCCCTTCTTTGAGGTCTTGAACCACGCTAGTGTTTATGGATCTTGATCTGCCTGGCTTCAGGACACAGTTAATGTTTTGTAACCAGAACCTTAGGCCAACCGCTCCACTCTGCTGGGGTGGGGGCAGAGGTGTTTGCAGCATGCCAGCTCTTCCCACTCACTCTCAGAGGGCACAAATGCAAAGGATGGGGTAAAAGGCAGAAAAGGCTTCTCACATGGCTAAGCTGCAAAGATGAAAAGTACACACTTCCGGCTCATCTTGTGGGTACCAGCAGCATGAGATTAAGCTTTAGCTAGAGGAAGAGTTGGGCTGGAGAGCAAGAGGTCTGTGTAATTAATCAGTCTTGGTCAAAGTGCTCTCTACTTGGTCATTGCTTCAGTCCCGGTTCTATACAGGGACCCAAGAAGTTCTCCCAATTAAGGGGAAAAGCCAGTTCTTACACGATTATTGCTCCTGCTTGGAGCTGCTCTGTCTGGTGGCTCTGTTCCTAGAATCTCAGCTGGCAGCAGGTTTAGAGCAATGAATAGAGACTCAGGAAGTTTTGTGAGGGGGAGGGGTCTGGAAAAGCTAAAAGGATTCAGCTACCCTCATTTCAGTCTTGATAGGGGATACAGTAGGTGAGCTATTACCAACTTATAGGCAAACACTTGGCAGAATTAACATGTATGTAGCCTGAGGCAGGTAACTGACCCAAACTTAAAAAAGGAAATTGTTAAGGAAAATTTACAAAAACAAAACCCTTCAAATGCAAATTACAATTAGAGACTGAGATTGTTTTTTCACAAAGCTATAACTACTGATTGTGTTGTTTTAGAAATCTGAATAAATTATAATGTTTTACTTTTCAAAATGTTGCCATATAATTTATAGAAATCTATAGAGAGATCTACAGAGTAAGCAAGTTGATTATTAAAGTCACGTAATCTTTTGACATGGAGTCTTATTATATAGTCCTGGCTGGTCTAGAAGTGACAATGTAGACCACGATGGTCTCAGACTCTCAGAGATCTACTGGTCTTTCTTTGCCTCCTGAATCCTAGGACTAGAGGCATGTGCCATTATGTGCAGCAAGTCATGAGCTATGCAGTCTTGACTGTGCTGTTGCTTATGTGAAGTCTACATTGATTGTGAGCATCGCTCTACACCTGGAGGAGAAACAGGCTTTGGCTGCAAATGTACAAAAACCTACTCTGCAGTCTCCATAGCCCAGCAACTACTTGTTACTAATCTCAGTAGCCACTAGAAGCCTTCATTTCCTCCAGAGATGTAATAATGAATCCTTAAGCCTATGAGGTCATGTTCTGTATACGCTTCTCTTTATGCGGGTTCCTGATTGTAGTCAAACAGGATGCTCTAAACTCAACTTTAAAGTACACTGCCCTGGAAAGTTAATACAGTGAGGCATAAAGCTACAAACAATCCCCTAAGCTTGCACTCAGCTACCTGTTTGAAAGAGCCTACCTATGGGAGAATGACTCAGATTTAACCTTTGAATTTGGGGGATTTTATGTCCCTGACAGGCTTAGGCTACAATGATCCATGGTTGGTTGAATCTACCTCTTTCAAAGGTATGGGAACTAGTCAAAAAACAAACAAAAAACCCTACAACTGCTATCAAACAAGGTTTATAAATTTATAAATTTGCATATGGGAACATCCATATATGTGGTGAACTATGTAAGCCGTGGAATATATTTTCGTAAAATGGGGGCCATTCCAGCAAACATAAAGAGTATGCAAACAATAAAGCCCATGCTCCCAGTTTTGTGAATGGTAGTTCACTTCCACAGTAGTGCAAACAGAGAAGTTCATGGTCCTCTTCAATACCCTCATAATCAACCTATACTCATCTATCAGATGCAATGGAGAAAATAATGGGCAGGAAATTATTTATTTAATATAACTCTATTAGGAAGATGAGAGGGTCAATAATCCTTTATCTTCTGTTTGGGAATGAGAACATGAGCTTTAAGATTACAGAGTGAAGAAAAGCAAGAAGAGTGCCCAGCCGGGAGGTCTTGGTGAAGCTGTGGTCTAGTTTGTAAAGCTCTGAGGAAGCCTTAAGTAACTTGAATAACTCCATTCCCATTGCAAGATGGTTGTTCCTGCCTGGAGGGACAGTCTTAACACAGGGGAAATGCCTACAGGGATATTTGTTCTTGGCAAGTCTAGGGAAAGGACTGGAGATGCTCAGATGGCATCCTAAATGCATGAGTAGGACTTTGTAAAAGACGTTGCTTGAGAATGTTTTAGTCCCTCTTAACTTCTTCTCCTCAACCTGGAGGAGGGAAGATCACTGCTCCTTAAGCAATAAATATCCTGTGTGCAGGCTGGGCAGGAATCTGACCCAATGTAAAGGAAACAGATGCCAAATCCAGGCAGAAATACTAAGATCGATCCAGTGCTTAGTTATCTAATCACCATCTTTTGTCTCAAGTGAAAATTCCATGCACCTGGAAAAGTACCATCCCAGTCCTACAGTTAGTATGTCCTACAGACTCCATCATAAATATTTACGAACTAGGTCCACCCCGGCTCTGCAGATATCACCCTTGTCCAAGCTAATAGCATCCCTCTGGACCTCTAGCTGGCCCCCATCCAATAAGCTCTCCACACTGTGGTTAGAGTGATCTTTTTAAAAATGTAAATCTGATTATGCCACCACCCCCTGCTTAAAAACCTTTCAAAGGCTTCCCATTGCTCCTGAGATAAGACCAGAGTCCTTACTGTGGTTTTCTCCAGACCTTGCTTTCTTTGACCCTGCTTGGGCCAGCCACCTCTTTGCTTACTACTCACCACCAACCTCACTCTCCAACCACACCTGCCTTTGTCCAGCAGCAAACCTCTCCCTTCTCTTACATGGCAGAGGTCAATTTGGTTAAATAAACATCTATTTGCTTTGTAGCCTAATACTCAGATACCGGGGGTAGAAAGATAGTGGGAGGTTTCCCTGACTTCTTCATGTCTGTTTTCCCTGCTTGTAACATATGGTAGAGACCCACTGTGCTATCTGTAATCTGTAGTATATATTACACTACATATTTGATTTCAGTAGTCTATGGCTTGCCAAAAGACAGCATACAAGCTGATGATTATTTATGGGCCTGGTTTTGAGCAATGGCATTGAGTAATGGCACTGGGGCATGCCTAGAAACACAGCGCCACTCTGCCATCTACAGCAACCTGGGGAGATCTTTTTCTTTTTAGAGACCCTCACTTAGATGAAACTGGGATTCTTGACTCTCCTGCAGGAAGAACTTCAGTGGATATCAGTCTGAAGCAGAGATAGAATTTAAGAATGCTTTCAAGCATGGGGAGTAATAGAGAAGTTCTCAGAGAAAACATAAAACATATTCTAGTTGTTGTGGGCTTTTTAAAGGACAATCACGCTCAATGGTATACTCAATAGCCATATATATAAATATGTGTGTGTGTGTGTGTGTGTGTGTGTGTGTGTTACATCTCAGTGTGTCTCTAAGAGACTTTTAGTTGATAAATGAGAATATATAGTTATTCCAGATGTGCATTCCAGGATTACAGCTAATAAGGTAAACCTTAGTGGAAATGGGTGCAAGAAAATTTAAGATAATCTTTGCTGTAAATGAAAGCATAGTCTTAGTTATTAAGATTCCCCAGAACATTGTAAGGTTTTACAGCTAGAAATGTAATAAGGCCACGCTCAAAGGTCATCTGCTCATTGCTAATTTAACATCCTTTGACAATCTCTGTGTAAAAGGAACATGGCCTCTATGCAGGCAATCTTCATAACAAATGTTAACATCACTGGTGTTCCTTCAACCAGCCTCTGGAGGGGAATCCTTTCTCTCCATATGTCTCCTTGACTTTTTCCACCTTTCTATCCCACATTGTTTATAGGGCTCAAATCAATGTCTGGTATGTTATAGAGCCATGGGACCATTTATAGTCATTTCACTTGTGAGTCACTCTTGACAGTAGTCTGGAGTCAGTGACTCGAAGTGGAATCAGGTCAACAGCATCAACATTGCCTGAAGGCTTGTTAAGTACCGAGAATCTCAGAGTCCGGAAGCCCAGAATTTCCAGAGTTGCAGATAAACTCCCAGCAGTGCTACTGTTTACATTGAGGTTTAGCATTTCTATAAAAATGTATAGTTAAGTCTTCTTCCTTCCTTCCTTCCCTTCTTCCTTCCATTCTTCTGTCCTTCTTTCCCTTCTTCCTTCTTTCCCTCCTTCTTTCTTTCCCTCTTTCCTTCCTTCCTTCCCTCCCTCCCTCCCTCCCTTCCTTCCTTCCTTTCCTTCTTTCTTTTTGAGACAGGTTCTCATGTAGCTTAGCCCGGCCATGAACTTGCTATGTTGGTGAAGCTGACCTTGCATTTCCAATCTTTTAGCAACCACCTCCCAAGTGGTGGGACCACAGGTATGTGCCACCATACCTGCTAAAGTATACAATTTAATGTGTTACCTCCCATAGTGAAGGTAGACCATCTCTAGTTCACATCATGCTTTATTCTTCCCCATTCTAGTCAATAAGCTCCCAGAGGCAACCGCTAGCCTTACTTCCACCCATGTTAACGAGTTAGCCAGTGTTTCATGTTCCTGAACTGAGAAGGTGCCACTGCACTTGCTTAATATTTTAAAATTCTACATGTTTTCAAAATGCCCAGGTCTCCTGTGTATGCATCACATTTGAGAAGTATTTCTGTGATGTTTTCATGCCGGACCTTGATATCAGCTGACACCTGGGTAGCACCTCCAGTAATTCTGGCTAAATTAGCCTCTGTGAGGCTTAGACATTAGGACTAAGAACAATTCTCAGGGAGTTCTAATTTGCAGCCCAAATTGGAAAGCACTACCCTCCTTGTATATTCCAAGTCCTACATTGCATAGCTCTGCCTGTCTCCCTACTTCATGCTGGCAAAACATAGCTATTATATCTCAGAATGAAGCCGGGCTTTCCCATTGTAGAGTTGCCTGCTTTCTTCTTTACCGCCTTTTCTCATGTCCAACCTGCCCTAGAGCTTGGAGGAGATGTACTCACACTATTTGGTAGCCATTGTCATCAGCCCACAGGAGCAGTGATGTGCTAGAGCTGGCTCTTACTGGCTTCTGATGGAAGATTGTAGGATCCGTCCACCCTCAGCTATCCGTTCAAAGCATCGTCTTGGCAACTTGAACTTGGCTATCGTGGGTGAATACCACCAGTCAAGTTTTATTTCATCTTCCACCTCTTCTCAGGTGGATTGCTCCTGTATACTCCCTACAGGTAAATACTGTTATGGAGGAGGAGGAGGAGGAGGAGGAGGAGGAGGAGGAGGAGGAGGAAGAGGGCTTGAACTCGCCAAGCTTTCCCTTCTGCTAGCCTCCAGTTTACCATTTGCCCAGCAAATGGTATGTGTAAGTAATGCTGGTGACACCTGCAGTCATCTGTGGGTTCTAAGAAGATGAAGATGTGCTTCTTTCATTCAGCTTGGTGAGAGACTCCTAGAAGCCTGCTACCAATGGTTATGACTACCCAGATCTGCTTAAACTCTTCTACACAGGGCTGTGCTTAGTTCATGGTAAAGGAGCAGACATCAGCAATGACCTTCACTGTTGCACCTCCCTCAAGGCTTATGTCCTAGTTAGGGTTTTACTGCTGTGAACAGACACCATGACCAAGGCAACTCATAAGGACAATGTTTAATGGGGGCTGGCTTACAGGTTCAGAGGTTCAATCTATTATCATCAAGGTTGGAGTGTGGCAGCATCCAGGTAGGCAGGATGCAGGAGGAGCTGAGAGTTCTACATCTTCATCTGAAGGTTGCTAGCAGAATACTGATTTCCAGGCAGCTAGGATGAGGATCTGAAAGCCAACACCCACAGTGACAAACCTAGTCCAACAAGGCCACACCTACTCCAACAGGGCCACATGTTCTAATAGTTCCATTCCCTGGGCAAATCATATACAAACCATCACAGCTCACCACTTTCAGTACTCTCTTGGAGTTGCCAGACATGGATGTGTGATTGATTTGTTTCCTATTGATTATTGAGTTCCATGACTACAGAGTCAAGATCTTTTAAGGGCATTGTCTATATACACCTGCAAGGCAGCAGGCATCCAGGGCTAGTGTAGCTCTCGGCAGTTAAAGGGGACTCTGGGGTCAGATCTGTTTTTGAATGTCAGCTCTTCTACTCCTTCCGTGATCACCTGCCAGTTACAGGATCCTTATCTGAAAAATGAGGGTTAAAATATTTGTGGGTTTGCGATGGTTACTAGGATAAAAATGACAAAGAAGGCAAGCATTAACCTGACAGTAAAACAGTACCTTAGGTTCAGCTCCAGGAGCTGAATTCGGCTTCATGTAGTTTGAGGAATTCTTATAGACTTAAGGCTTATGCTTCCCTCTAACTCATGTTTAAATCTTAATCCTCAATGTAGTACATTTAGGACATAGATCATGAGGATAGATGCGTGGGTTTATGCCTTTAGAAAACACAACCCAGAGATCTCTAGCTCACTTTTGGCCATATAAGTACATAATGGGAAGTTAGAAGTTTGTCAGTAGAAAGAGCGCCTTACTAGAACCCAACCTGCTGGTACTCCGGCTTCAAACCTCCAATTCCGGAATGATAAGCAATAGTTATCTTTGCTTGTAAGTCGCCTGGTATGTGATGATTGGTTATAGCAGCCTTCAGGCTAAGATGGAGGTTGTCCCAGTAAATACTGAGGTGAAGGTATAGGAGGAAAGAGGTGAAAATGCATGTGCTTCTTGGCTGGTGGTTCTTGACAAAATATTTGACCAGAAGCAACTCAAGCAATCAGCCATTTATTTTGGCTCATAGTTAGAGGGTAAGAGCCATAATGGTGGGAAGACTATAAGCAGTAGGAATGGGTTCTAGACTGAGGCTTACATATTAGACAACTAGGAATCAGAAAGAAAAAGGGGGTTGGCTAGAAGCAGGATGGGTAGGATCATAAACCATAAGTTCTGCCCACAGTGTTTCAGTTCCACAAGCCAGCTATCCCTCCTAAGATGCTGTGGCTACCACAACCAGCTCTATCAGCTCTGCACTGTGTCAACTTAACACAAATTACTGTCACTGGTAAAGTGGAGCCTCAGTTGAGAAAATGCCATAATCATTTTATTATTAACTATGGATGTGGGATGGCTCAGCCCACTGTGAACAGTGCTGGCCCTAGAAGTTGGTACTGCATTGTCTAAGACAGCCAGCCAATAAGTAACACTCCTTTGTGGTATCTGCTTTGGTTTATACTTCTAGGTTCCTGCTTTGAGTGCCTGCCTTAACTTTCCTTGATGAAGAACCAAATAACTCTGTCCTCCCCCAAGTTGCTTTGGTCATAGTGGTTTACTACGGCAACAGAAATCTAACCAGAATATGCACCACTATTAGATCAAGGTCATGAGCCTATGGAGGGCATTGCATTATTAGTAACAGACATATAATTCATCAACTTCTGCCATTCATTGGTACATGTGTCTTGTCAGGGTGTCGGGGGGAACTCAGGGCTTCGTCTGTGCTTGGCAAGGGCCCAACTGCTGGCTACATGCAGGATTCTAGCCACTGGTTATTAATAAACTAGTGCCACAAGCATCCATAGGTATGAGCAGAGAAGGAACCAGTGGCTATGGGAAACACTTGGCAAAGAGCTGTGGCTAGATGGTAGCGTTGGAATACTGTTGGGGACCAAAGGAATGCAGGCAAGCACTGACATCTGTGCTGCTCAATGAACGAGTCATAGCTATCTATGGAGAGTTTCATCACGGAAACAAGTTTGTCAATTACTGGGAGGGAGGCAGGATAGTTTAATTAAAGGGTTATCAGTTCAGTTCCCAAGGTTCATCCTGGCTCTAATATTCACAAACATTTGATGACGTATTTTTTTTTTCTACATGAACAAACCTTGCTCCTGTTAGGGATTAAGATATAAGAAACCCTATGCAGTTCTCTCTCTTTTACTTTGGGAAAAGGGCTTGCATCCTTTCACCTCTTCTGAGATAAAGGATAGATTTATTTAGAATCACTGATGCAGTGCAAAGACCTCCGGATATGACCAGTCGGTAGATCTCTGTGGAGTCGTGGCCCAGTCGCTGTGCCCATCACCATTCCTGTGGTCACCGAAAAGAGTACCGTCTCCTTGAGTCATCGCTGAGAAGAAGAGTCTGTTGTCTGGCTATGTTGTAGTGAGAGACGAAGCTCAGTGCTCTGCAGAGGGATTGTCATGGATGCACAAGCCCACATGCACCCAGCCAGGTCTTCTATCAGCAAACAGGGCAGGGGCTGTTGGCTGCTTTACTATGGGTCAGGAGCTCACTTCCAGGTTTGCTGTTATCTCGAGCTTTTCTTGTCTTCTCAGCACAGCAGTGATTTGTGGCATGGAGACTTGCTGACTCTCAGGGGATACCTTAGACACACTGATGTCAATCAGCCAGTTCTGAGGGTTCTCTGTAGCAGTGTTGGTCTTCAGTGGAGTGCGGTGGGGTGGGTGCCCAGTGACTGGCTTGTTTTCCTCAGTCCATTCTCATGGGTTATTTTCATGACTCATAGATTGCTAACTGGATTGAGAAGGGCCTACTAGATCTGGAAAGCATGTCTCTGGGAGTGTTTCTCTACAAAAGATGAGCAAAGAAAGAACAAGTCACTCTGAATGTGGGTGGTGCCATCCCTTGAGCTGGAGACCCGATGCAGAGAAAGGAGAAAGGAAAAAGGCTGCTAGCATAGCCCTCCCTTTCCTCCCCCGCCTTTTCATCCAGTATGATGTGCACTGTGTAGCCAGGTCCTTCTGTCATAAAAGACTGAAGTTATCAAACCCAGGAGACAAAACAATGTCTCTTCCTTTAAGATATTTTGCTGAGGTATCTTGTCATAGTGGCAGATCTGACCAGCACAGCGCCATCCTTCCTTGTCCCCAAATCCAAGAGACAATCATGCCAGATCTGCAGAATGATGTTCATTTTACTTCACTATGTCTACTGCACTCTGCATCATGTTCTGTCCATAAATAAGGCACTGGCATTGAGATACTGAGCTAATTTACATCTTGGTAGATATTTGAATGGAAGACTTTGGAGCTCCAAAAATTGAGTGGAAATTGTGAACCTTAAAGAGCTCTTCTTCAGGGCTGGTGAGATGGCTCAGTGGTTAAGAGCATTTGTTACTCTTGCAGAGGACCTAGGTTCAACTCCCAGTACTCTAATGGTGGCTCACACCATCAGAAATTCCAGGTTCTGGGGATCTTGTGGCCCCTCTGAGCTACACAGGCACCCAGTACATATACTGTGCATGGACATGAATGCAGGCAAAATACAATGACTAAATCTGATTTTTTATGAAATTTAAATAGGTCTCCTATAAATTAGGTTATCCAACATAAATCCTGTGGCTTCCTATCAGAGCAAAGAACTTAGAGTGTGTGTATTTTGTAGATGCAATGTGGCATTCTAGCAACCGAACTCTCTCAGAATATAAATGCAAATGTAAATTAGTTCTGCCAGGTTTTGTGTTTTAAATTGAAACACACAAATTTTTTTTTTTGTACATTTTAGGATCATCCTACTTACAGAGAGAAATAGCTACACCTCCTTTTTTTTTTTTTTTTCTCCTCTTAAGTTTAGAAAAATCCCGTCGAACAGAATTTACTCTTAACACTCTGAACTCAGGTGCTTGAGAATTTAGATATTTACAGGAAATCTAAAATTCACCCAGAAATGTTATTTAATTTTTTGCATGCTTTTAGCATTCCCTGGTTTTAATATTTAGAAAGATACTGTTGAAGTGGCTTAGAAAAGAAAAATGGCAAGACATAATCGATTTGTCTTTTCCTTTTATTTAAAGGTTCTGTTTGCTCAACTCAGTGCCAGGTAGCACTTTAACGAAACCCTAAGATTTCAGAATATCCACAAAACTAATGTGGCTAGAGTATTTCTAAATAGCTTGTGTGTGCGTGTTATGTGTGTAAATACTTTGTATCTATCTATCTATCTATCTGTCTTTCTTTCTTTCTTTCTTTCTTTCTTTCTTTCTTTCTTTCTTTCTTTCTTTCTTTCTTTCTTTCTATCCATCCATCTCTATATCTACAAACTGTATGACCTCAAGCTAGTTCAAGGTCATTGGATAGCATAAGCATGCACAACAAAGTAAATTTTGGTCTTTTAAAAAGCAGAATTTTTAATATATAACCAAGCATATTTGTTTAAGCAAATAGTAATAGTGCACTATCAATAATACTAGTACTAAAGTCCCCAAATAATTCCCCTGGTGACTCTGAGTTAGCCATGAACTCTAATCAAGGTGACAGGTAAGAGGGGGAAAGCAGATTTCTCATGCCTAGGGAACGAATAGCAAATGCCTTCGAGAAACCCATTGTCCTCTTTACATTATTGCATTTTCTAAATGTAGAATTTCATTTTCTCATGTCACAGGACTTGCATTATGCTTATATCCTGTGCTTACAAAGTATATGGTGAACACCTGCAGACTGACTAGACTCCCATGAATTTTGATAGTTTCATTAACTTATCACTCAGGACAAACTTCTTTATGCCTTTGTACCTGCTTTTGTTGAGTTATGTTGCATGTGTAAGACACTTTACTAGCCCAAGTTGTTCTTTGTTAAGAGCTCTGAATGGAATCATTTTTAGTGGTAAGAGAATTTACCTTGTAAGCTAGATTGGGAAATGAATCTAACCCTGGTAAGTGGAGGAAGTGTCCAGCGCCTCCGGCAATCATATGAAAGATACCTTAAAACACTTCTGACTGATAAAGATGGCTTGTGTTTATAGTTATAACGTAACATGTAGCATTTTGATACATATGTACGGATTAGGTGATGTTTCAAGCAGGACCGAGATAGCTCTAGCTAGGTCAAATATTTCCTTTATGATGAACCCATTCACAACTATTTTCTCATCACATTTTTATTGATTATTTGAACATTTCTAACATATGTACAATTTATCCTGGTCATACTCACCTGTACTGGTCCCCTCAAACTCTCCAAAAGTTTCCCCCAAAGTATCTTCCTCTAAGCTTCCCTCCCTCCCTCCCTCCCTCCCTCCCTCCCTCTTCTCCGTTTGTTTATTTCTGTTAATTCACCAAGTCTAACCAGCATTATCCATGTGCACGCACATGAGTGTGTGGTTATCCACTGAAACAACCAGTGACCTTCCCTAAAAAACAAAAGTGACCTTGCCATTTCTAGCTGCCACCACCCTCAGTAGCTTCTCTGCCAGGGTTCTCAGCCAGGGGTAGGGCCTTGGTAGCCCCTCTCCCATCCATGCTGGCGCTTTTTTTAAAAAAATTATTTTATTAGATATTTTCTTCATTTACATTTCAAATGCTATCCCGAATGTCCCTTATACCCTCTCCCTGCCCTGCTCATTTGCCCACTCACTCCCACTTCTTGGCCCTGGCATTTCCCTGGACTGGGCATATAAAGTTTGCAAGAACAAGGGGCCTCTCTTCCGAATGATGGCTGACTAGGCCATCTTCTGCTACATATGCAGCTAGAGACACAAGCTCTGGAGGTACTGGTTAGTTCATATTGTTGTTGTACCTACAGGGTTGCAG